>NC_057801.1:705501542-705778650 GCF_018294505.1 Triticum aestivum
AAGGCAGCATCGATCGGCTTCAGTTAGCAGCAGTAGCGAAGGAATCGCTCCATCGGGTTCAGTTAACAGCCATCGATTGATCCCTCGGGTTTAGTAACGCGTAGCCTGCAGTGCAATCGCTCGGGTTCAGTTAGAGCTCAACGCCTTGCTCGACTTCAGTTAGATCCAATGCCTCGCACACACACGCGTACGTACGAGAGAAACGCGCATCGCTCCGCCCCCGACCTCCCACCGTAACCGGCAACTCCCCGAAATTTTCCTCGCCCTCGCTTCTACCACGGTTTTTCCGTCATGGACGACCCAAAGAATGTCATGCAGCTGCGTCTCCGGCCCACCCAGGACGAAAAGCCCATTTTTGGTCATGATTTTTTGTCATAGAAGTAGGAGCCCACCACATCTATGATGATACCGGGTTTTGTCACAATTATCGTCCTAGAAGTGTCATATGTATGACAGAAAAAAAATTCGTTCGGCCCAAAATGTCACGGATGTGTCTTTTTTTGTAGTGCCCCCACCCTCTTGACCTGGGTGTGGGCCCCCTCTGGTACTTTCTTTGCTCAATAATTCTTATTAATTCCAAAAATGACTTTCATGGAGTTTCAGGACTTTTGGAGCTGTGCAGAATAGGTTTCCAATATTTTCTCCTTTTCCAGCCAGAATTCCAGCCGCCGGCATTCTCCCTCTTCATGATAAACCTTTTAAAATAAGAGAGAATAGCCATAAGTATTGTGACATAATGTGTAATAACAGCCCATAATGCAATAAATATCGATATAAAATCATGATGCAAAACGAACGTATCAACTCCCCCAAGCTTTAGACCTCGCTTGTCCTCAAGCGGAAACCGAAATCAAAAAATATGTCCACATGTTTAGAGATAGAGGTGTCGGTAAAAATAAAATACGGACATGAGGGCATCATGATCATTCTTATAACAGCAACATATATAGATTTTGTCATATGATTTCTTATGCTCAAGTAATAATCTATTCACAATGTCAAGTATGGTTCAGAAACTTCACTGAGAACTAACAAACTATAATCTCAGTCATTGAAGCAACTGCAATTTATCATAACATCGGAAAGAGTCAAGAATAGAGCTTTTCAGCAAGTCCACATACTCAACCATCATATAGTCTTCTACAATTGCTAACACTCACGCAATACTTATGGTTATGAAGTTTTAATCGGACATTGAGAAAGATAGGGGCTAATAATGTTGCCTCCCAACGTATTCACCTTTGGGTGATTTCAACAATAATAGTTCATGCTAACTTACATCCAATTGGATATATATATCAGGATCTTCCCAACACAAGGTGCTTGCCAAAGGATAAAATGAAAAAGGGAAAGGTGAAGATCACCTTGACTCTTGCATAAAGTAAAAGACGTAAAGTAAAAGATAGGCCCTTCGCAGAGGGAAGCAGAGGTTGTCATGTGCTTTTAGGGTTGGATGCACAAAATCTTAATGCAAAAGAATGTCACTTTATATTGCCACTTGTGATATGAACCTTTATTATGCAGTCCGTTGCTTTTATTACTTCCATATCACATGATCGTATAAAGCTTATTTTCTTTGCACTAATAAGTCATACATATTTAGAGAGCAATTTTTATTGCCTGCAACATGACAACTTACTTGAAGGATCTTACTCAATCCATAGGTAGGTGTGGTGGACTCTCATGGCAAAAACTGGGTTTAAGGATATTTGGAAGCACAAGTAGTATCTCTACTTGGTGCAAGGAATTTTGGCTATCATGTGGGGGAAAGGCAAGCTCAACATGTTTGAAAGATCCATGACAATATACTTTAACTGAGATGTGAGAAAACATAACCCATTACGTTGTCTTCCTTGTCCAACATCAACTCTTTAGAATGTCATAATTAATGAGTGCTCACAATCATAAAAGATGTCCAAGATAGTATATTTATATGTGGGAACCTCTCTTTCTTTATTACTTCCTATTAATTGCAACGATGACCAAAACTATGTTTGCCAATTCTCAACAACTTTTATGCCTGATACTCTTTTTATGTGAATTCATTACTATCCATAAGATCAACATGAACTCTTTTATTCTTTCTATTCTTTCTATTTTCTCAAGATCATAGCAAGATAGCAAAGCCCTTGACTCTACACTAATCTTTATTATATAGCTCACGGACTCGATTACATAAAGAGATCACAAGGCAAAACTCAAAACTACTTCATACCAAAACTTTATTCTACTAGATCAAGATATTACTAAAAGTATCAAACTAAGAAAAACGGTAAAGATAGGAGTGTGATGGTGATACGATACCGGGCCACCTCCCCCAAGCTTGGCAGTTGCCAAGGGGAGTGCCCGTACCCATGTGATTATGTCCTCGGAGGTGATGAAGGTGGTGATGATGATGGTGGATAATCGCACATCGAGCGTAAAAGCTCCTCCAACTTGCGGATAATGCCCTTGAGTGCGACGATATAATCCTTCAACAAAATATTTTCTTGTGTGAGATACTTGTTTTATATACGAGCTAACTCAATCATCTTGAAAGCTTTAATCTCAGTTGGGGTAAAGAGATTAGGTAGAGCTTGAGGGATGTCTTCTTCTTCCACCGTCGGAGCTTGGTCCTCCATGGCCTTCTTGATCCCTTCATCCTTGTTGATCTCCTCTGGTTCTTCTCTTTTCAGCTCTATCTTCAATAGCCAAGCATCCTTTTCTTCATTGTTGAAGGAGGGTGACGTCATGATGCTCTAAATCTGTAACAGGAACAACTTGAAACAAAAACAGAGGATTTTTGCGTGATACGGTTGTCAAAATCTTCGGGAGATTATATAATGAATTTTTACCGACCAAGAGAAGTATTATACAAGAAAACGGAGTCCGGGAGGCACACGTGGTGCCCACGAGATAGGGGGGCACGCCCAGTAAGGGTGGGCGCTCCCTCCACCCTCGTGGAGGCCTCGTGTCCTTCCCGGATTACTTCTTGCTTTCCAAAATTCTTAAATATTCCAAAATGGAGAAAAATTGCCATTAGAACTGTTTTGGAGTCGGTTTACTTACTGTACCACATACCTATTCCTTTTCGGAGTCTGAAATGTTCTAGAAAGTGTCCCTTATGTATTACTCCGGGGTTACGGTCTCAACAATATTAGTTTCAACATTGATAGGATTACCTGAGATATAATGTTTGATTCTTTGACCGTTCACCACCCTCGGACTTGTGCCTTCGAAGTTGTTGATTTTTATGGCATCGAAACGATAGAACTCCTGATAATGTAAGGACCTTCCCACTTAGAGAGAAGTTTTCCTACAAAAAATCTAAAATGAGAGTTGAATAGCAACACATAATCACCTACGTTAAATTCTTGCTTTTGTATTCTTTTGTCATGCCATCTTTTAACTTTTTCTTTGAACAACTTGGCATTCTCATAGGCTTGGGTTCTCCATTCATCAAGTGAGATAATATCAAATAACCTCTTCTCATCAGCAAGTTTGAAATCATAGTTGAGCTCTTTAATAGCCCAATATGCCTTATGTTCAAGTTCAATAGGTAAGTGACATGCTTTTCCACAAACCATCTTATACGGAGACATACCCATATGATTTTATATGCAGTTCTATAGGCCCATAATGCATCATCAAGTTTCTTGGACCAGTTCTTTCTAGATCTATTAACAGTCTTTTGCAAAATTAGTTTGAGCTCCTTATTACTCAACTCTACTTGACCGCTAGACTGTGGGCGATAAGGCGATGCAATTCTATGATTAACATCATACTTAGCAAGCATTTTTATGAAAAGCACCATGAGTAAAATGTGAACCACCATCAGTCATGAGGTATCTAGGGACTCCAAATCTAGGAAAAATAACTTCTTTAAGCATCTTAATAGAAGTGTTATGATCAGCACTACTAGTTGGAATAGCTTCTACCCACTTAGTAACATAATCAACAACAACTAAAATATGTGTATATCCATTAGAGAGAGGAAAAGGTCCCATATAATCAAAGCCCCAAACATCAAATGGTTCAATAACAAGAGAATAATTCATAGGCATTTCTTGACGTCTACTAATATTACCTATTCTTTGACATTCATCACAAGACAAGACAAACTTACGAGCATCTTTGAAGAGAGTAGACCAATAAAAACCGGATTGCAATACCTTATGTGCAGTTCTATCTCCAGCGTGGTGTCCTCCATATGGTTCGGAGTGACACTTGCGTGGGATCTGTTCCTGTTCATGCTCAGGTACACAACGTCTAATAACACCATCTACTCCTTCTTTATAAAGGTGTGGGTTATCCCAGAAGTAATGTCTTAAATCATAAAAGAACTTTTTCTTTTGCTAGTATGTGAAACTAGGTGGTATAAATTTAGCAACAATATAACTAGCATAATTAGCATACCATGGAGCAGTATGAGAAGCATTAATGACGGCTAATTGTTCATTAGGAAAGCTATCATCAATAGGTAGTGGGTCATCAAGAACATTCTCTAACCTAGACAAGTTGTCTGCAACGGGGTTCTCAGCTCCCTTTCTATCAATAAGATGCAAATCAAATTCTTGGAGCAAGAGAACCCATCTAATAAGTCTAGGTTTAGCATCTTTCTTTTCCATAAGATATTTAATAGCTTCACTCCCCGGCAACGGCGCCAGAAAAAAGTCTTGATGACCCACAAGTATAGGGGATCTATCGTAGTCCTTTCGATAAGTAAGAGTGTCGAACCCAACGAGGAGCAAAAGGAAATGACAAGCGGTTTTCAGTAAGGTATTCTCTGCAAAGCACTGAAATTGTTGGTAACAGATAGTTTTGTGATAAGATAATTTGTAACCGGTATCAAGCAACGAAAGTAAATAAAGTGCAGCAAGGTGGCCCAATCCTTTTTGTAGGAAAGGACAAGCCTGGACAATTTCTTATAATGAGAAAGGCGCTCCCGAGGATACATGGGAATTATCGTCAAGCTAGTTTCATCACGCTCATATGATTCGCGTTCGGCACTTTGATAATTTGATATGTGGGTGGACCGGTGCTTGGGTACTGCCCTTTCTTGGACAAGCATCCCACTTATGATTAACCCCTATTGCAAGCATCCGCAACTACAAAAGAAGTATTAAGGTAAACCTAACCATAGCATGAAACTAGTGGATCCAAATCAGCCCCTTACGAAGCAACACATAAACTAGGGTTTAAGCTTCTGTCACTCTAGCAACCCATCATCTACTTATTACTTCCCAATGCCTTCCTCTAGGCCCAAATAATGGTGAAGTGTCATGTAGTCGACGTTCACATAACACCACTAGAGGAGAGACAACATACATCTCATCAAAATATCGAACGAATACCAAATTCACATGACTACTAATAGCAAGACTTCACTCATGTCCGCAGGAAGAAACGTAAATACTCACAAAGCATATTCATGTTCAGAGGAGTATTAATATGCATTAAGGATCTGAACATATGATCTTCCACCAAGTAAACCAATTAGCATCAACTATAAGGAGTAATCAACACTACTAGCAACCAACAGGTACCAATTTGTGGTTTTGATACAAGATTGGATACAAGAGATGAACTAGGGTTTTGAGAGGAGATGGTGCTGGTGAAGATGTTGATCGAGATTGACCCCCTTCCGATGAGAGGATTGTTGGTGATGACGATGGTGATGATTTCCCCCTCCCGGAGGGAAGTTTCACCGGCAGAACAGCTCCACCGGAGCACTAGATTGGTTCTGCCAAGGTTCCACCTCGCGGCCGCGGAGTTTCGTCCTGTAAGCTTGCTTATGATTTTTTCCAGGGTAAAAGCCTTCATATAGCAGAAGATGGGCACCGGAGGATCACAAGGGGGCCCAGGAGACAGGGGCGCGCCCAGTAGGGGGTGGGGGCCCCCCACCCTCCTGACCTGGGTGTGGGCCCCCTCTGGTACTTTCTTTGCTCAGTAATTCTTATTAATTCCAAAAATGACTTTCGTGGAGTTTCAGGACTTTTGGAGTTGTGCAGAATAGGTTTCCAATATTTGCTCCTTTTCCAGCCAGAATTCCAGCCGCCGGCATTCTCCCTCTTCATGATAAACCGTGTAAAATAAGAGAGAATAGCCATAAGTATTGTGACATAATGTGTAATAACAGCCCATAATGCCATAAATATCAATATAAAAGCATGAAGCAAAATGGACGTATCAGTCGCCTAGGCACTCTTGAGCCCAAAAGGCATAGACACATAGCAGAAGGCTCCAAAGGTAGTGATAAAAGTTGTCTTCTCCTGGTCTTTAACTGCCATCTTGATCTGATGATAACCAGAATAAGCATCCAAAAAACTCAAATGCTCACAACCCGCCGTAGCATCAATGATTTGATCAATATGAGGGAGAGCAAAAGGATCAGTCGAACAGGCTTTGTTTAAGTCCGTGTAGTCCACACACATGCACCAATTGCCATTCTTATTAATTGCCAGCACCGGATTAGCCAACCACTCAGGATGAAAGACTTCAACAATGAACCCAGTCGCCAAGAGCCGGGCCACTTCTTCACCAATGGCCTTACGCCTCTCCTCATTGAAGCGACAAAGGAATTGCTTGACCAGCTTAAACTTTGGATCAATATTAAGAGTGTGCTCAGCGAGTTCCCTCGGTACACCTGGCGTATTAGAAGGTTTCCATGCAAAGATGTCCCAGTTCTCACGGGTGAACTCGATGAGCGCGCTTTCCTATTTTGGATCCAGGTTAGCACTGATACTGAATTGCTTGGATGAATTGCTAGGAACAAAGTCAACTAGCTTAGTGTCATCAGCCGACTTGAACTTCAATACCGGATCATGCTCTGTAGTTGGCTTTTTCAAAGATGTCATATCCGTCGGATCAACATTGTCTTTGTAGAACTTCAATTCCTCTGTTGCACAGGTAGATTCAACATAAGTAGCGTCACCTTCTTCACACTCCAAGGCTATTTTCCGGCTTCCATGCACTGTGATGGTCCCCTTGTAACCCGGCATCTTGAGCTGTAGATAAACATAACAAGGTCGTGCCATGAACTTGGCATAAGCCGGCTGTCCAAACAGAGCATGATACGGGCTTGTAATCTTGACCACTTCAAAGGTTTCTCTCGGCCCTGGAATCATGTTCATCCCCAAAGGCTACTTCTAGATCAATCTTGCCTATAGGATACGCTGATTTACCAGGTACCACTCCATGGAAAACAGTATTGGATGGCTTAAGACTTTTATCAGTCAACCCCATGCGACGGAAAGTGTCATAGTAAAGGATATTAATGCTGCTACTCCCATCCATGAGTACCTTAGTGAATTTGTATCCACAAACTTGAGGCGCCACCACTAAGGCCAAGTGACCCGAATTATCAACCCGGGGCGGGTGATCCTCTCGACTCCACATAATAGGTTGCTCAGACCATCACAAGTAATGGGAAATTGGCGTCTCAATGGCGTTCACAGCCCTTTTATGGAGCTTCTGATCCCGCTTGCATAAACTTGTGGCGAAGACGTGGTGTTGCCCACTATTCAACTACTTTGGATGACTTTGATATCCAGACTGTTGCTGCTGCTGAGCCCCCAGACTGGATTGCTGATTGTAACTACCCTGATTACCTTGATGGTTTTGGTGACCCTGGAAACCGGAACTAGAGCCACCACCACCTTAACCCGGGCCATGAGAACCGCCTCCACCAGAACCTGAGCCGCCGCCTGGCCATGATTGTTCTGGAATAAATCAGAATTTTTGAACTCCTTCATGATTTGACAGTCCTTCCAAAGGTGATTGGACGATCTTTCCCGCGTACTATGCTTTGGGCAGGGCTGATTCAGCATCTGCTCAAGATTGAGACATGATCCGCCTGCCCGAAGAGGTGGCTTCCCCTTACAACGCTGACCATTGTTCTGTGTATTGGTATTGGCCACAAAATCTGAATTACTATCAGCCTTACGCTTACCATAACCCCCCTAACTCGCCGGGTTATGTTGCTGACCCTTGGTGTTGCCACTCTTCTTTCCCTTTCCTGGCCTTTCATCATCAGACTCGGGGTCCTTGGTACTATCAGAGTCGGCATATTTAATTAGAGCTGCCATCAGTTCCCCCATATCATTGCAATGGCGCTTGAGCCGCCCTAGCTTTTGTTTGAGAGGCAAAAAATGACAATTCTTCTCTAACATTAGGACTGCAGAGCCGGCATTGATGTTATCCGATGATTGCAGGATAGCCTTGACCCGATGCACCCAATGGGTCATTGACTCGCCCTCTTCTTGGGCGCAAGCATCCAAATCCACAATCGGACATGGGCTGTTTGCACATATCTTTAAAGTTCTGGATAAACTAGGCTTTTAACTCGTCCCATGACCCGATGGAATTGGCAGGCAGCCCTTTCAACCAAGCACGGGCCATCCCATCTGGAATCATGGTGAAGTATTTGGAACACGCAACATTGCTGACCTCCAACATTTCCATGGCCATCTCGTAACTCTCAATCCATGCCTCAGGGGGTAAGTCGGCTGTGTAGTTAGGCACCTTACGAGGTCCTTTGAAATCCTTGGGTAGACGCTCATTCCGTAGAGACGACACTAAACATGGTATACCCATTGACGGTGTCCTGGACTAGGGGGTACTCACCACGTCGTCTCCCGATCAGTTGGATTGGGCCGAGGACCCCCATGGCCGTATACTCATGGGCCAGTTCGGACAACCCCTGTCGCATACAAGGAAGACTCCACAAGACATGGCACCCAAGGCGAGGACTCTCCTAAACCCTAGGCCTCTGGTGTGTTATATAAACCGAGGCCAGGCTAGTTAATAGCCAATCTCATATTCATTACTACAATCTCGTGGTACATACATGTACTCTGTACTACAGCCATATGAATACAATCAAAAGCAGCATGTAGGGTATTATCTCATCAAAAGAGCCCGAAGCTGGGTAAAATCCCGTGTCCATGTTACCATCGCTCCAAGACGCCTAGCTTAGGACCCCTACTACGAGATACGCCGGATATTGAACCGACATTGGTGCTTTCATTGAGAGCCCGCTGGGTGATCGTCACGGACCGACGGGATAATCAGGTGATATTTTTTTAGTTAGATCTGTTCCATGCAACTTAATTTCTTTAAGAATTGTTGTTATTGGATCGCTATTTTTCGTAGGTTTCTCTGAGGTCGAATCTGATCTTAGATCGGATAAAGAGTGTTCATGCGCGGCGGCCGTTAAGCGGCAAAACGCCCGAACAGCCGAGAGCCGTGGAGGCTGCATCCGAACCAGAGACGCACTAGCCTTGGGTCGCTAAGGACGCATGAAGCTTGGAAATTTCCTGTTCGGGCGGCGCACATACAGGGATGATCCCTTGTCTTTTCTTCTTTTTTTATCCAAAAGCAACAATCCAGCCTTTCTTACCTCGGTGCAGGCGAGTACTACTACTAACATGCTGGTTTTGCAGCAATGTTTAACTAATCCCTGGCTGCTACCTTAAATTTGGGCTGGCGTGCAAAGCAAGACCTTGGAAAGACCAAATTCCATGGAATAGATGCCCATGTGGAATCCACTCAAAATTTCTTGTGCTTTCTATTGTCTGGACCTCCGAACAAAGTGGTACTAGTTTATTCATCGTCGACCTTTTTTCCTCGGATTTCTACGTCGCCCCACACCCAAAAAATCAGGTGTCATACTTTCAATATAGTTCATGCAGCCTGAATTATTTTCTTTTAGAATTGTTGCTGTCGGCTCGTGCCAATTTTGCTTGCAGTCTTACGGGATCACCGACGGGTTGCGGCGATGTTCGCCAGCTACGACACCCATGTTCGGCCGTCTCTCGGCTGTCTCGATTCGATCAGACGGGGTCGGTGTGTACCAGATCGGTTGTTGCTAAACCGGCAAACCATCACGTGCTGATTTCGAGGGCGATTGAAAAACAATTGAGGCGTTGCTCCCCTCACAATTGACATCCAGGTGATATTTTTCCTTGGTGCTTATTTGAATTGCACTAGAATACTTTTTGCCAGCTCTTGTTGTGTTTCTTTTTTAAAGCCGAGGCAGCGGATGTGCATGCTGCACGCTAGACCAACCTGAACATAGATCAGCACAGGGACAAGATGGGTGCGTGAGTTCGGCCGGCGTCCGAAGTCTATGGACATCCGGCGGCCGAACTCTGTGCCAGCGCAGGGGACACAGCCCGAGCTATCCGATTCCGTCACAGCATCGTCGGATCACGCTGAACCCGACTCGCGTCGACGCCTGCTTCAGCGCCCAAGATATATTTTTAAATTAATTGCTTCACTTAAATTAATTAAGTTGAAGTTTTCTATTATTATTATCTCTTTGTTATTAATATTGGCTTGCACTCTTTTATGTGTGTAGGTAATCAACTTCGACTGTGTCACACGGTCAACTCTATGGGCCGCACTGTCACCTCGGCGTGCCGACGTCCGCAACCTAATTGTGTCATCGCCTTGGCGCGCTGCCCTGTGTTGGCAACCCCGCGTCGCAGCTTCATCAACCTACTCGGCCGGAGACCCCGGCATGACCCCGCCGACCTGCTTCGACACCTCGGCTAAACTGGGAGCTTCAACTCTCCACAGCGGTCGTGTTGTGTCGCCACTTCGGAGTGCCCAGCTATCCACTCGGCCACCTCAGAGTCAGCTTGGGGCTGGAACCTTGTCCCGCATCAAACTCAGACCGCGTCATCAATGCCGAACACATTAACCAGCTAAGTCACTTTCATGCTCAAAAACTTTCAGTTTTAAATTTTGTCCGGTTTGACCAAGCATTAGGTTGTTTTTGCAAAAGTTGTTTGTGAAAAATTTCCTTGTCATAACTTTGTTTGGGACACACAAATTCAAATACCCCGTTTACTTGGGGGCTTCCTTTATGAAGCCGTTCCTCTTGCAAATGATTATACTTGTATAGCTTCGTTCCTTGTTCGTGTATTATGCCACAATATGCACCATGTTGACTTAAGCGATTTGCAAGCTGGGTTGCCTTACTCCTGTGTTTACCCCTACGTTCCTAATTGTTCAGCTAGGGAGTAAAGGTAGCACCTCTGCGATTGTCACGATCGGGTCATCCGAGCCGGACCTCAGACTGGGTGAAGCTGAAAGCTAGCGCTCTTATTGTTTTCAATAATGGTCGGCACACAACGGAACTCATGAGTACAAAAAATCTATTGCACAAGTCTCATTGTAATAATGAGCAACCGAAGAAAGGTATCGGTGGGGGTACTATTTTCTTCGAAGATGCTTCTTACACTTCGTCGGTAATATAGCATAAGTTCCCTGAGCGCGCTTTGTCTATTACAGCCTTATGACCTGATTGCCTGGTTATCGGAAACACCATCGATATTCTCGACAGGTGGAGTACATAACACTTTTCGGTCCTTGACCGAAGAGGGAGAAGCCGGCGGTCGGTTAAGACGCGTTTAAAGTTCGGGTGAACACATATATGATATAAGTACTTCGGTACATACAATCATTATACATAAAATTCTTTTACCCAAGTCACTTGGGGGCTCTTAAATTTGTATGAGCTGTTTTATAGTAAATGTTTTTTCTTCTTGGTCGTTGCAAAGTCTTTCTCTACCGCTCCTTTTTTGACTCGAAGTCTTGAGATCGGGTGTGTCATGTTAAAGCACGACAGTAGCACAATTTTTTTTCAATTCTCGGATTGGCACCAAACAATTGATCTAGTTCAGACGTCGAGTTTTTACTGACGTTTTTTGGTTTTCCAATCCTATGGCACTTTTCAACTATTTGTGTGTTTTCCGCATAAGTCTCATAGTGCAGCGCCGGACACCTTTAGAGATTCGGCAAAAAATCTCGGATATTGCTATATATGCATCAGTTTCGAATTGTATCTTTGGTCAATAGTTGGGTTGCCCGGCTCCTGTGCTTGCCTCCTACGTTCCGCTTTGTTCGGCTAGGTGTGCAAAGGGAAAACCACTGCGGTTGTGCTTTCAGCTCGCATGATTAAGCACCTCAGTGGAGAAAGCCGAAAACTGGCTGTCACAATAAGCGTAAACTGGTCAGCGGTCTGATGACTGTATTAAATGACGGGCCATTCATAACTTTGGCCGAAGTGTTTACGGCTTGACCTCGGCTGTCGCCAAACACTAACCGGGGGCCTACTTGCTGGCCTCCCAACTTTAAGCTCCTATGACTAAGTGAAAGTTATAAAGCCCGCATATCTGATTGCCTCGTTTCTGCCAACACAACCGCCATCGGGCACCGAAACGTCGGCTAAGGGTTGTTTTGTTATTACGGAAACACCCTGCGTAGCATCTACAAGGGGGTAGAAGCTGACGATGGGCCACTTTCAGATTATAAACGGTCGCAACGGAAGTGAATATTTGGGTTCATTTAGACCACGGAGTTTGGAAGCTTTCCTGAACTAAATCCTCAGTATTTTCCTCCCACATTGATCGGAGCTGAGGTTCATGATGATGCTTAGCATGACAACCCAAAGAAAGGAACCGATAGCGGGACTATTTTCTTCGGACGACGTTTCTTATGTTAAACAATAATATAACATGTCTCTCTGCGTACCTTTGTTTATAAAACCGTATGGCCGGATTGCCTTGTTTGCCGTAAATCTTTTCCCTCAGAAAGGCTTTATAAAGTAGGACAAAAACTCCCCGACTGCTGGCCAAGGAGGTTGAAGCCGATGGTCGGTCAACAAAGTTTCGTACAATGCGGATCCGAGCATTAATGACGTAAAGTACTTGGATACATAGAGTCATTACATATCATTTGTGATTTTACTATGGATGTCGATCCTTAATTCGGCCTCCCGTGCCTGCATTAAGGCTCGGGGGCTACTGGGCTTCGGGCTTATTATTTACAAATATTAAAAGGGCACCTCGATCCCCTGATCTGGTATTGCCACCCGACCAGTGTCTCGGGGGCTACTACATTGACAATCCAATGCAGAAAATTTTAAATGCAATATACTTTTCGAGGAGATTATTATCCTCAGGTTGGTCGGCCGCACCCAACCTAAGTCTTGAGGACTTTGCACACCGCATTTCTATTCCTAAGTATGTTGCCGAGCTGGGAATTGATCCTCAGGCCGATTTTGCGAATCAACCTGAGTCGCAGGGGCTACTGGAATCAGCGGTATTATGTCATCCTTCAAGTGCATCTCGGGTTTTAGACCGACACACACCTTGAGGGCTACTGGTTATACATATTAACAGCAAATAAATTTGCACACATCAGAAATAAAAGCCGCAAACAATCAGCCCATGACTGAGGTGCTGATCCACCTCGAAAGCATTCCGGATATAGCTCGGATGCAAGTGGCTGGCTCCATAGAGGGCATTTTCGGCATTAAGCTCGGCTAAACTCCTGCAACTTTTTTGAACCAAGGTGATCTATGACACCTCAGATACAGTCCGGTGTTGGAGCTTGGACATAGTCCGACGGTGGAGCTCAGATACATTCCGGCGGTGGAGCTCGGAAACATTCCGACGTTGGAGCTCGGAAGCAGTCCGGCGTTGGTGCTCGGCTGCAAAAGATACCTCGAATGCAGTCCGGCGTTGGATCTCGGACACAAGAGGAAACGGCCTCCCGGGAACAACTTCAAACCCAAGGTGTGGCATAAAATAACAAGGCATTGATAAAGGCCGGAAACTTAAAGGGGCTCCTCGGATACCGGATGTGTAAACTCTTCGGATTCACTTTGGTGATCCTCAAGATCGAAGATGGAAAGATTTGTTGAACCAGTTTTCAAGACCGACGACCGAACATGAAGAATAGTTCAGAAGAATCGAGGAGCGTCCCAACTTGAAGACCGGTTCAGGGGGCTACTGACGGTGTCCTGGACTAGGGGGTACTCACCACGTCGTCTCCTGATCAGTTGGATTGGGCCGAGGACCCCCATGGTTGTATACTCATGAGCCAGTTCGGACAACCCCTGCCGCATACAAGGAAGACTCCACAAGACTTGGCGCCCAAGGCGAGGACTCTCCTAAACCCTAGGCCTCTGGTGTGTTATATAAACCGAGGCCAGGCTAGTCAATAGCCAATCTCATATTCATTACTAAAATCTCGTGGTAGATACATGTACTCTGTACTACACCCATATGAATACAATCAAAAGCAGCATGTAGGGTATTATCTCATCAAGAGAGCCCGAAGCTGGGTGAAACCCCGTGTCCCTGTTACCATCGCTCCAAGACGCCTAGCTTGGGACCCCTACTACGAGATACGCCGGATATGAACCGACACCCGTGGTACTAGAGGTTACGCCTGCCTCCACCGAAGCCGTCGGATAAACCGGAAAATGTTGATGAGCCGCCTGCTGAGCCGCCTGCTCAGCTTCTCGACGCGCCCTGTCCTGATCCACCAAATCCTAAGCACCATGACGCGCTGGGTCATGCCCACGCGGCTAGTTACGGCGCTTGTCATTGCTTGAAACGGCCGGTGAGTCCATGTGTCTGCTATAACTTCGGCTTGGGCGAGGGGTCGAATGAATCCTCTCTCGACTGTAAGAATATGCCTCATGCTGCACCAATGTTGTTTGAAGAAGTTCTTTAGCCCTCCATGTTTCAACCGTAGCTGGAAAATCGCCTTCAACTGGGAGAGCCACCAATCGTGTCGCTGCAGCGATCGTATTATCCAAAGGGTTGGAATAATGACACGATGGTGTTGACACATACTGAGGTGGAGCATTATTCAGACGAGGAGGCTCCGTCATGCGCGGTTGAGCCGGCGCTCCAGCCCCAGGCGCTTCAACCTGGTTTATCTCTGGTTGGTTGCTGGTCCCCACTCCAGGCGTGCAAAAGAGGTTCCTTGCCTCGTAAACCGGCGGCAGACGACTCCGGTGCCTTCTTCTCATGATTTCATTTGAAGCATTATGATCCAACGAGAGCCGGAAGGAATTAGCCTGGATCTGTTGTGCCTGAGCATCCAAAATGGCTCGCTCTGCAGTCATCCTAGCGTTCTCTGCCGCCAGGTCTTCCTTGGCTTGCGCTACCTCGTCATGCAGCTTTGCAATTTCCACGTTATGCTGAACTTGATTCGCCGGGTTAACCTCTGCTATTAACAAGATTGTTAGATTATCCAGCAAATCTGTCAAAACTTGAGCTGGCGGGCGCACGGGGCCTCCTGGCTCAGCTGCCATCGCCGTCGCTGACCCGGAGACCACTGCTGCCGCAGTCGAAGAATTTTGCGCGGGCTGCGTACCGGCCATGAAGATTGCGACCCTATTCGGCAGCTCATAGGGGTCCGGAATATTGTCGCCATCGGAACAGCCCCCAAGCCTACCGTCTTGCAGTTGATATAGAAGTAGTTGTTAGGTAACTTAGTAATTTCAAAAAAAATCTTACGCACATGCAAGATCATGGTGATGCATAGAAACGAGAGGGGAGAGTGTTGTCCATGTACCCTCGTAGACCGAGAGCAGAAGTGTTAGAACAACGCGGTTGATGTAGTCGTACGTCCTCACGGCCCGACCGATCAAGCACCGAAAGCACGGCACCTCCGAGTTCTAGCACACGTTCAGCTCGATGACATCCCTCGAACTCCGATCTAGCCGAGTGTCGAGGGAGATTTCAGTCAGCACAACGGCGTGGTGACAATGATGATATTCTACCGATGCAGGGCTTCGCCTAAGCACCGCTACGATATTATCGAGGAGGACTATGGTGGAGAGGGGCACCGCACACGGCTAAGAGATCAATGATCAATTGTTGTGTCTAGGGTGCCCCCTGCCCCCGTATATAAAGGAGCAAGGGGGAGGTGCGGCCGGCCAGGAGGAGGCGCGCCAGGAGGAGTCCTACTCCCACTGGGAGTAGGACTCCCTCCCTTCCTTGTTGGATTAGGAAAAGGGGGGAAAGAGGAGGGAGAGAGGAAGGAAAGGGGAGGCGCCGCCCCTTCTCCTTGTCCTATTCGGACTAGGGGGGAGGGGCGCGCGGCCCTGCCCTGGCCGCCTCTCCTTTTCTCCACTAAGGCCCACTATGGCCCATTAAGTCCCCGGGGGGTTCCGGTAACCCCCCGGTACTCTAGTAAAATCCCGATTTCACCCGGAACACTTCCGATATCCAAATATAGGATTCAAATATATCAATCTTCATGTCTCGACCATTTCGAGACTCCTTGTCATGTCCGTGATCACATCTGGGACACCGAACAACCTGCGGTACATCAAAACTCATAATATAACAGTCATTGAAACTTTAAGCGTGCGGACCCTACGGGTTCGAGAACTATGTAGACATGACCGAGACACGTCTCCGGTCAATAACCAATAGCGGAACCTGGATGCTCATATTGGCTCCTACATATTCTACGAAGATCTTTATCGGTCAAACCGCATAACAACATACGTTGTTCCCTTTGTCATTGGTATGTTACTTGCCCGAGATTCGATCATCGGTATCTCAATACCTAGTTCAATCTCGTTACCGGCAAGTCTCTTTACTTGTTATGTAATGCATCATTCCGTAACTAACTCATTAGCTACATTGTTTGGAAGGCTTATAGTGATGTGCATTACCGAGAGGGCCTAGAGATACCTCTCCGACAATCGGAGTGACAAAACCTAATCTTGAAATACGCCAACTCAACATGTACCTTTGGAGACACCTGTAGAGCTCCTTTATAATCACCCACTTACATTGTGACGTTTGGTAGCACACAAAGTGTTCCTCCGGTAAACAGGGTTTGCATAATCTCATAGTTGTAGGAGCATGTATAAGTTATGAAGAAAGCAATATCAACATACTAAACGATCAAGTGCTAAGCTAACGGAATGGGTCAAGTCAATCACATCATTCTCCTAATGATGTGATCACGTTAATCAAATGACAACTCATGTCTATGGTTAGGAAACATAACCATCTTTGAATAATGAGCTAGTCAAGTAGAGGCATACTAGTGACATTATGTTTGTCTATGTATTCACACATGTATTATGTTTCCGGTTAATACAATTCTAGCATGAATAATAAACATTTATCATGATGTAAGGAAATAAATAATAACTTTATTATTGCCTCTAGGGCATATTTCCTTCAGTAGTCTCGCCCGTGGATGACTCACCATCAGAATTGATGGCCGTCTCACCGCCAGACATTGATCCTTCCTGTAAGTGCATCTAGTGCCCCTTAGTGATTTTGGTGTATTGAAGACTTATAGGTTAAGGGACTAATGTGTTTGTGAGTGTAAACAGATCTATAAGTCTATGAGGAGTTTGATATTTACAGAGAAAGTCGACCCCTAAAAATGAAGTTCTTCAACTGAAGACTTTGATATTCTGAAGACTTTCTAAAGACTTCGAAAGTGAAGAAATTGGTGTGATCTTGAAGACTTGGTATTCATCTGTGGAACATGAAGCGTGAAGACTTTCGTTTTTGTAGTTTCATTTTCTCTTTCTTGAGTCATAGGAAACACCGTACTGTTAAAGGGGGTCGAGGAAATACTAAGGAAAAATTTCCATGTGATGCTCAACTCAAAATCCTACACCTACCAATCCCTTCGAGTGAAGCCTTTGGAAATCTCATACAGTTCAGCCACTTTCTTCAGTGACAGAGACGAAGTTCTTCTGGTCGCTGATGAATTTGTTCTGACTGAGGAGTTAGGAATTCGCCAGTGCGAATTACCTACACAGTGAGGAACATGATAGCCCTGAGGAATTTGAGAGTCAAATTTCCGACCGTTGCTGTGCTGCGCGCCAGCTGTCCCAAAATATCTTATCCACCTAACGGTCATATCATTGAGGGGCATTTATGTCTTATCATGTCGGGCTGCTCCCTAGGCTATAAATAGCCGCCCCCTACAACCACTAGCTGGTTGGCTGCTCCGAGAGAACTTGACACTTGTCATTTGAGAGCAACCCATCCTCCGAGGACTTTGAGCGAAAATCATCAAGTGAGGAAAATCCCAAACCCAAACACCTACAAACCCCAAAGTGATTGAGCATCACTGAAGAAATTGATCCTGCGTGGATCCGACGCTTGTTACCTTTGAAGACTGTGCTTCTTCCAGACGGTTAGGCGTCAAGGTCTAGAGCATCCAAGAGGAATTGTGGATCGCCGAGTGACCAAGTCTGTGAAGGTTTGGAAGTCGCCTGAAGACTTACCACGAGTGATTGGACGGGATCTGTGTGATCTTAGTTCAAGGAGAATACGGTGAGGACTGGGTGTCCTGAGCTGCGTGCTCAGAGACTGGGTGTCCGGGACTGCGTGTCCTCGAGTTTAAATACTCAGCCGCTCCAACCAGACGTACAACTGAGACAGCAGTTGGAACTGGTCTACCAAATCATTGTCTTCACCAACCTACTGGTTCTATTTCCTCAACCCTTTCATTTCCTCATTACTGTGTTGAGTGTTTGTTCATATCTGTGTTTGAAGACTTTGACTGAAGACTTTCTCAATTTCCTCAGTTCAATTTCTTCAGTCTGTTTGTCTTCATCTTGTGTTATCCTGTGATTACGCTTTCTGTACTCTGTGCTAGTCTTCATTTCATCATGATGACCATGCTTGTATTCTGTTATGCTTACTTCTGAGTACTTATTCCGCTGCTAATAGTTCTTCGCTAAGGAATTTCCTCACCGGCAAATTCCTCAGTGAAGAATTCATAAAAATCGCCTATTCACCCCCCCTCTAGTCGACATAACGCACTTTCAATTGGTATCAGAGCAAGGTACTCCCTTGTTCTGTGTGATTTTGGTTTAACCGCCTGGAGTTTTAGTTATGTCGACCGCAGGTATGATCAAGGTCTCGGCTGGGTGTCCTACCTTTGATGGAACGGACTACCCCTACTGGAAAAACAAGATGCGAATGCATCTCGAGGCAATTGACAACGATCTCTGGTATGTTGTGGAAAATGGTGTTCCCTCTGTTTCACCCTCACTGAACGCTACCGATGTGAAGAGATTCAAGCAACTCGATTCTCAAGCGAAGAATATCATATGTGGCCATCTGAGTAAAGGACAGTATGGAAGAGTGAGTGCTTTGGAAACTGCTAAGCTTATCTGGGATAGGCTGTCCAAAGTGAATGAAGGAGTCTCAACTCAGCGTGACTCTCGAGTTGATGTTCTTCGGAATCTCTTCAACCGCTTCAAAAGACTCGACAATGAAAATGTCCAACAAACCTTCGATCGCCTCACTGACATCTCAAATGAGCTTCAAGCCCTCGGTGCCACTGACATCACTGACCATGAGGTGGTGAAGAAACTGTTGAGATCGCTTGATTCCTCATTTGATACTCTGGGTCTGATGATACAAGAACGGGCTGACTACAAGTCTCTTGATCCTGCCGATATCCTCGAAAGGCTAAATACTCACGAGTTCCAGCTTGCTGAAAAGAGAGATCTCTATGGTTCGAGCTATGGCAAACCACGTGCCCTGAAGGCCAAGGTTGTGTCTGAGTCTGAATGTGAGGACTCTGGTAGTAGCCTTGGTGATCCTGAAGAACTGAGCCAGGAGCTAGCACTGCTCGTGAAGAAATTCCAGAAGTTCTCAAGACGTGGTCGCTTTGGAAAATCCTCAAGAAGCAGTGATTCCTCATCAAGTGACTATAAGAGAAGGCTGTGCCACAAATGCAAGAAACCTGGTCATTATATTCAAGATTGTCCTCAGTGGGAAAAGGAATTGAAGAAGAAGAAATACAAGGATTACAGTTCTGATGATGCGAAGAAGAAGAAGAAATCGTCAAAATCTTCGTCATCAAAATCCTCGAAGTCTTCATCTCACAAGAAGAGCAGCTCCAAGAAGGCTCGGGCATTCATTGGCAAGGAAATGGACTCTGAAGCTGAATCTGAGGAAAATGAGGAAGAGGAGGCGTCTGAAGAATCCGAATCTGGTGTGGCGAGTCTGGCCTTCGCTACTGCTTTCGTTAGCAAGTCCATCTTCAACACTGAAGAAACTGACCCCACCGACAAGCCTGATGAAGATAATGATGACTACGCTCCCACCTATTGCTTCATGGCAAAAGGTGCAAAGGTACTCAAATACACCTCCTCTGAATCTAGTGAAAATGAATCTGATGAGAATCTCAAGCCCAGCTACTCTAAACTTGCAAAGATTGCTGTAAAACAACAAAGGGCTTTTGAAAAGGTTCAAAACATGCTAGACAAAAGTGATGATATGTTGGGTGAAGAAATGGATCGCACTAAAGCCCTGACTGAAAATCTTCAGAGACTTCAGTCTAGGTTTGATAACCTTCAAAGTCATCATAACACTCTCTTATCTGATCATGAGAAACTTTCTTATGAATTTCTTCAAAGAAAGCAAGATCTTGAGAAGCTAAGAGTGAGTTATGAAGATCTTCAGAAGGAGCGCGATTCATTACTTGCTCAACAAATCAGCACTTCTCAGGAAGAATTTGTTCCTCCATGCTTAAAGTGCATTGAACGTGAATCTGCCAATTCTTCACCTGAATGTTCAAATGCTTCAACTGTTACAAATTCTTCACCTGCCTCTGCTATCACTAATTCCTCATCTGAGGACATTGCTAGTATCACTGACGATGCAGGGCTGAAGGAACTGTACACGACAGGCATGTACAAAAGCCTCAAAGGGCATCAGATTCTCTGTGATGTGCTCAAAAAGCAGATCCTCAACAGAAACCCTAGGAAAGAGGGTATTGCCTTTGAGAGGAAACTTAATGCTGATGGAACATATTGGAAGCCTGAGCAGTACCCCAAAACCTCATGGGTTGCTGCAAAGGGACCTCCAGTTGATCCATCCATGTTATCTGGCTTTACATGTGAATCTCCTCATTCTTCTGATGAGTCATTTGACTCCAACTATAAACTGTTCAAAAATCAGAATGGTGAAGTATTTGCTAGATATGTTGGGACTAACTGCAGGAACGGTTCCCCTATGAAGAAAATCTGGGTTCCCAAAAGTTATGTTGAAAGTCTTCAGGTGAATGTCCTCATGACACCACCTGTGAAGAATGGGAACCCCAGAACAAACTCTTCATATGGACCTAATTCTTCATATGGATCCAAGTCCTCATATGGACCAAATTCCTCACGTGGATCAAATTCCTCAAATGGATCAAAGTCCTCATATGACTATCATCGTGCTAACAACTCTGTTTCGCAGGGTAGAGCTAAGGGCTACGAATATGCACATTATTCTTCAAATCATTATGTTCATAAGTCCTCGAAGAATTTCTCTGCTTATTCATATGCTTACCCTAACCCCTCTTATGTGAAACGAAATGGTTTGGCTTCTATGCCACCATTCTCGTATGGTGCTCGCAGAGTGATGAACTCTTTGCCACCCCTTCAGATGTGGGTGGTGAAGAAAAAGAACTAATCTCTTCTGCAGGGTCAGGTCTCCAGACGTGCCTTAACGTCTGAAGAATTTGCTGGGGACCTGACAAAATTGCCTGAAAGGACGCAGGCTAACCATGATGAAATGAACTTTCATTTCACACGTCCTCATACTGCTATATCTGTTTACCGCTTGATGAAATTCATCTGATGAACTTAATATCATATTCTTCACTGATGAAGCATATGAGATTGTAAGTTACACTAATTCATCTGCAGGATGACCAACCCAAAACCACTGAATGGGTCCTCGATAGTGGATGTACAAATCACATGACTGGTGACAAGAATCTTTTGATGGATGCTCCTTTATCACCGTCACATCTGAAGCATATCATCTTTGCTGACAAAGGCAAAAGTCAGGTATTGGGTCTTGGTAAGGTTGCGATCTCTAAGGATAAACACATGGACAAAGTCATGCTTGTTGAGTCCTTAGGATACAACCTCATGTCAGTCTCAATGCTTTGTGATCTTGATATGGTTGTTGTCTTTGGCAAGTATCGCTGTGTTGTGATTATGGAAGCTGACAATTCCAAAGTCTTCGAAGGCTTTAGGAGAGGAGATTTGTATATTGTTGATTTCTCTACAGGACCACAACCAGCCGTGTGCCTACTTGCAAAAGCTTCAGAAGGCTGGCTATGGCATCGACGACTTGGTCACGCAGGCATGAGGAATTTGCACACGCTTGCGAAGAAGAAGCATGTCATTGGCATTGAGAATGTCAAATTCCTCAAGGATCACTTATGCGGAGCCTGTGAAGCTGGAAAAATGACCAAGGCCAAGCATCCAGCGAAGACTATCATGACCACTACTCGTCCATTCGAATTGCTTCACATGGACCTCTTCGGACCTAATCATTACTCAGCAGTCACTAATGCTGCTTCTCTATATGGTTTTGTCATTGTTGATGATTACTCTCGATATACATGGGTACACATTGTTACTTACAAACATGAAGTGCAGGAAGTCTTCAAACGATTTTCTTCGAGGGCTTCAACCAACTTTGGTGTGAAGATCAAGCACATCAGAAGTGACAATGGAACTGAGTTCAAGAATTCTGGTCTTGATGACTATCTTGATGAACTTAGTATTACTCATGAATTATCTGCTCCTTATACTCCTCAGCAAAATGGCGTCGTGGAGCGCAAGAACAGAACTCTTGTTGAGATGGCTCGCACTATGCTTGATGAATACAAAACGCCTGATCGTTTTTGGATTGATGCAATTGATACTGCGTGCCACATCATCAACAGAGTATATCTTCACAAATTCTTCAAGAAGACGGCCTATGAACTCCTCACTGACAAGAAACCCAATGTGAGTTATTTCAAAGTCTTCGGTGCTAAATGTTGGATTAGAGATCCTCACCACAATTCTAAATTCGCACCGAAAGCACATGAAGGTTTTATGCTTGGTTACGGAAAGGACTCGCACACCTACAGAGTCTTCAACATTGTTCTTCACAAGATTGTTGAAACTGTAGATGTGCGGTTCGATGAAACTAATGGCTCGCAAAGAGAGCACCTACCTTCTGTGTTAGATGAACCAGCACCTGAGGATTCTATCAAGTTCAAGGCAACTGAAGATGTCATTCCTACTGAAGAATTTGCTGAAGAATTCATTCCAGTACGCGAAGAACATCGAGCTGACGCACCTGAAGACAATGGTGCTGAGGAAAATGATCAAATACCTCGACGTCAACCAGCTCATCCTCGCGTTGCAAAAGAAGTACAAGTTGACAAGATCATCGATGACATTGAAGCGCCAGGTCCTCTCACACGCTCAAAAGCTTCACATTTATCTAACTTTTGTGGGCACTATGCTTTTGTCTCTATCACAGAGCCCACTAAGGTAGATGAAGCATTTTTGGAGCCGGAGTGGATTCAGGCTATGCAAGAAGAATTACATCAGTTCGAGCTCAACAATGTCTGGGAACTGGTCAAACGTCCAGATCCTCACAAGCATAATATCATTGGCACAAAGTGGATCTACCGCAACAAGCAAGATGAAAATGGCCTTGTGGTAAGGAATAAGGCACGACTGGTAGCTCAAGGCTACACACAGGTTGAAGGAATTGATTTCGATGAAACTTTTGCACCTGTTGCTAGACTTGAGGCTATTCGCATATTACTTGCTTATGCTAATCATCATGATATCATCTTATATCAAATGGATGTGAAAAGTGCATTCCTCAATGGTAAGCTTGAGGAAGAAGTATATGTTGCTCAACCCCCAGGTTTTGAAGATCCAAAGAATCCTGACAAAGTCTTCAAACTTAATAAGGCCCTCTATGGCCTCAAGCAAGCCCCTCGGGCGTGGTATGATACATTGAAGGAATTCTTCGTGAAGAATGGCTTCACACCCGGTTCACTCGACCCTACTCTCTTTACTAAATCTTATGATGGTGAACTGTTTGTGTGCCAAATATATGTTGATGATATTATCTTTGGCTGTACTGACCAACGTTATAGTGATGAATTTGCCTATATGATGAGTGAAGAATATCAAATGTCTATGATGGGAGAGTTGAAATTCTTCTTAGGTCTTCAAATTCGTCAACAGCGCAATGGCATATTCATATCTCAGGAGAAATACCTCAAAGATGTACTGAGGAAATTCGGCATGCAAGATTGCAAAGGCGTCAAAATTCCTATGCCCACAAAAGGCCATCTATGCACTGATGAAAATGGTATTGACTTCGATCACAAGGTATACCGCTCCATGATTGGTTCTTTATTGTACTTATGTGCATCTAGGCCAGATATAATGCTTAGTGTTTGCATGTGTGCCCGATTTCAAGCTGCACCGAAGGAATCACACCATAAGGCTGTGAAGCATATTCTTCGATATCTAGCTCACACACCAACACTAGGATTATGGTACCCCAAGGGCTCTGTTTTGATCTCATTGGATATTCTGACTCTGACTATGCTGGTGATCGTGTGGACCGCAAGTCAACTTCTGGCACTTGTCATTTCCTCGGACGATCTTTGGTCTGTTGGTCCTCGAAGAAACAGAACTGCGTATCACTGTCTACTGCGGAAGCTGAATACATTGCTGCTGGCTCTTGCTGTGCTCAACTGCTTTGGATGAAGCAAACGCTCAAGGACTATGGCGTCAACGTGAAGAATGTGCCTCTCCTCTGCGACAATGAGAGTGCCATCAAGATTGCTCACAACCCAGTTCAGCACTCGAAGACAAAGCACATTCAGATTCGTCATCATTTTCTTCGTGATCATGTGTTGAAGGGCGACATCTCCATCGAGCACGTGAAGACTGAAGAACAGCTAGCTGATATCTTCACTAAGCCCTTGGATGAGAAGAGATTTAGCAAGTTGCGGTGTGAACTAAATATCTTAGAATCTTCGAATGTTCTTTGAAAAGGACACACATCCTAACACTTATGCAAAATTGATGACTTAGATGTGCAACACATGAAGAAACGTTTTTCTTCAATCAATGAAGAATAACACTCTAAGTGTGAAGAAATTAATGAAGAATTTGATTCTCAGAACCCTACGACAATTGTACGCGGTGTCTGAAATCATCATTCTTATACGGTGGGTCACGCCACCACAAAAAGTTGAAAATCTTCAATTTGAGTTTTTCCTCAGTTTTGAAATTCTTCAGTTTTTCAAATTCTTCAACTTTACAAAATCTTCACTGTTTCCTTCGTTTTTCTTCATTGGCTATATATATATATATATATATATATATATATATATGAGTTTATGTCCTCTACAGCATTCACTTATAGCTATTTCTTCAAGTTGCTTTTTCTGCTAAGTGAATGTGATTGGACCCTTCCCCTCTATGCTATACTCAACCCAATCTATTCACAAATTCTTCATGTGCGTTCTATTTGAAACTCGTTCAAAGTCTTCACTGTGTCCTTGGCAGCTGAAGAAATTGCGAACGAAACTTTAAAACAAATCTTATCCAAATTTTCGGTTTTGCCGCTCAAACTGTTCCGCATCCCACGATGCATTATTCTATTCACCCACGATCGTACACGATCTCCACTACACAGTACGTGGGTGACACATGTCGCGTGAAGGAGAAAGGGCAGGGGCACGTTCGTCCTAAATCTTCGGGCGAACAGTTTTTCACCATGTCTATAAATACCCCTCTCCCCTTCCTCACTTCATTTACTCCGTTCGACCATCTCTCTCCCGCTCGAGCTCCTCAAACCCTAGCGCCACCGCTACTCCATCATCGCCGGTGAAGAAGAGCTTCGCTGCCTCGACCTCGTCGCCGTCGTACTCACGCCGACCGCAGAAATCTTCACTCCGCCGCCGCCGTAGTTGTCTTCCTCTGCCGAGTTAGGGCAAGGAAGATCTAACCTGGCGAACTTCCCGTCTGTTCTTCTCAGTTCGTCGTGTTCTTCATTTCGGGTAATTAAAAGTTACTTTTATTACTCGCTTTGATTCTCAAGCTTTCCTGAAAATCTTCAAAGGTGTTTATTCTTCAAATCTTCACACATATGAACACCACACACATCATATGATCTTGAACTGTTTCTCTAAGCAACCATTTTCTTCAAGATTCCCTAATTGTGTGGATCTTCGATCTATACAACTCTGGAACCTAAGACAAGAACGCTTAGTGAAATTCCTCAAGGTTCATCTGGTCAAATTCCTCAAAACTTGTTCTTTTCAAAAACCTTCTCAGAACGCATATGACCTCTCCAAATTCCTCGCACCTGTACTCTGTTCACAGGTACTCATGTCTGCTGCTGAATCACTAGGTTCTCATCAACTTAACTCATTTGCAGCGTTCCTCGAAGAAAAACTGCATACTTCTTCAGAGAACTCATTTGTTCAAATTCCTCAACTGAAGAATATGGCAGACGGTAAGAAGCCGCAGAAAGGAGGAAAGAAACCTGAGGTTATGACTGCGTTTGAAATCCCTGAGGAAATTTATGCTGACTATTGCACACCTGATGAAGCAAAATATGGCAAAGAAAACAAAAATCAGCGCAAGGTGCGCATTCAGAAGATTGAACGGAGATGGGCAAGGGAATGGAGGGAATACAGATATGTGACTCCAAAGTACATGAAGAAATTCGCCCTCAATCCTCCATGCCCAAGAGCTCCATTGGCACCTGGCCAAGTAGCTGACCCCACAAGCATCAAACGTGGTGAGGACTTTCCTGAAGAATGGGCTAAGCGCCAAGCCAAATTGGCAAGACAAGCCAAGGAGGCAGTGAAGAAATTCAATGAGGATTCTGCCACTGCTACTGCTACTGAGGCCTCAGTCAAACCGAGGAAATCCATGCCAAAGAAGCCTGCTCGTAAGCCAAGTGCTTCACCAACAGCGCCCTCACGGCCAAGTTCCTCAGCAGCGCCCTCACGGCCAAGTTCCTCAGCAGCGCCCTCACGGCAAATTCCTCACACTGCTACTGCTCCTTCAAAGTCCTCAGCTCCTGTGCATCTGACTACATGTCAAAGGACTGCTGGTTTCTCGATTGCCTCTGGTGTTTCAGCAAGTTCCTCTGCTGCACCAAAGTCATCATCTGGCCCGACTCTGCTGAAGACCAAAGCAACAGCTGGACGAGGTCCTCGGCCAAGTCCAAAGAAGAAACAGGTCGCATTCCATGTGCCTTCTGATGATGAAGCTTCTGATGATGAACTTGCAGAAATCATCAGAGACAGACAGGTGAAGGCCGCTAGAGCCAAAGGCACATCTGTGCCACTGCTGTTGGATCCGAGGAAAATCCTCGATTATATTGATCTCTGGCACAAGGATCCAAACACCCCCATGCCTGATTTTCATCTGACCGCTGGTCAAAGTCACATGCTGACCCATTTCATCACTGAAGAGAAATGGAAGTTTGAAAAGGCAAGAGAGATTAAGAAAGCTCAATACAGAAAGGAGAAGCTCCTGAAGAAAAACGTTGTCAGAATGACACCTGAGGAACTTCTCCAGGCTCAGTCTGAAATTCAAGCCCTCAGCAAGGATTTTGATGCCTACTATGCTGATTGGCAAGGAGCCAAAGTCAGATTCGTCAACCTGACGAAGAAATTCACCAATGTTGCTGCTCCAACGCAACATGAAATTCCTCAGGCTGAAGTCTCAGCTCAGCCGACTGAAGAACATGCCAGCACCGCTGATGAAGTTCAGGCTGCTGATGAAAATGCTAGTTCCAGGGCTGATGATCCTATTCCAGCCGCTGAAGAAATTGCCAGGGCATCCACTAGTGGTGCGCCTGAAGAAACTGAAGAAGTCAGGGCAACTGCATCAGTTGCGCCTGAAGAAAATCAACCAGATTCCTCAGCTCCATCTGCACCTACACCAACTCCAATTCTTCCATGTGCATTTGATGTGAAGAAGACCAAGGCTGCAGAGCGAGCTGCAGTGAAGAAAAGGAAGGCATCAGCTGTGTCAAACTCTTCGGCTGCGAAGAAACTGAAGCCAATGACCAGCTCACTCGAAAATCCAATTGATGCTGTTCCGATTTCCTCCATGCCATCAAAGGACCTTGTTCCTTTTGGAGAAGACTATGAGATCCCCATCGGATCTGATGAAGAACATCATTCTGCTGCTTCGTCAGAGCAGGTTGATGAAGAAATTGAAGTGGACGCAATCCCTTCAACGCCAGTCATTTCCTCACCTATGCCTCAGTTCACAGCTGAAGAGGCTGGTGTTGAGGAAATTGAAGATGAAGATGTGGATATTGGGTGCACCACACCTGTGATGAATGATGACTTTTGGGAAAGTCAGCATCCCAATACTCCTCTCTTCACCCCGCTCCAACAGATTCCTCAGTCCCCTGCACCAACAGTTCAAATGGGCTCTGAAGAAACTCAACCCACTCTCTCTGTGCATGAAGAAATTCCAGCCACTAGTGCTGATGAACCTGCTGCTGCTGATCCTCAGACTGCACCTATTGAGGAACAAGAAATTCCTCAGCCTAAAGAACCTGAGCTCGCGATTCCTGAGGTGGTGATGCAACTCACTGACATCCCTCTGCCAAAGCAAAAGAATCCGTTCTCAAGCAAACAGAAGTTCAAGGCTGAAGATTTCTTTGCCAAGCATGTATTCTTCACTGATTATAATCCATATGATTCTGCTCGCATAAGGAAGAGGCGTTTCTGGACTGCCAGCCAAGCCAATTTCTATTCCTTAGTGCTCTTCAACAAAGACAAAGTCTTCGATCATGCACATATTCCTCACGTGGACATGGAGTCTCTGCCCGGCTTTGAGCCAGTCCTAAGTGTTCTTCACGACGCAAGACTTCTAAATTTCTGCATTGATATCTGTGACTGGAATGAAGAAATCATTCTTCAATTCTATGCAACTTTGCACATCACCGGAGACGCTGAAGATGTGAACCCCTGGGTATTAGACTGGATGTCTGAAAATACTCACTACAAGGCACCTGCAACTGAATTGCTTCGTGCTCTACCACTCAGTCCTCCACTTGATGATGCTCGTTGTATCTACAACGAACCAGAACTTTCAAATCACTATATGCAAGTGCTAATGAAGCCATTGAAGCCAAGGCAGGCCCCACGAACCAAATTCCTCGTCAAGGAATTACTCTATGTGCCTCGGACTGTCTATCGAATTCTGACGAAGACAATGAGTCCCATCAAAGGCCATGACTCAAATGATGAAGAAGTCGTTGGCATCATGAAGAATATGCTTTTCAACATCATTCATGGCGTTCCCATCAACTTCCATGATTTCTTCATGAGGACTCTGGCCAATATTGCTATGTCACCATTCGAGCTGAAGCCCTATGCTCCTTGGATTATGAGATTCATCAGGGCAAGATCTTCACTGAATTACAAAGCTGACACTCTGAACCACGGTAGCTACTTGCCTCCCATTGAAGTCCTCAAACGGACAGTTTCATCAGCTGATGATAAAGGCAAGGCCGCTGCTGTGATCGATGAAGGCATTCGTCCATTGGATGGTCAATTTCGCAAGGCTGCATCTTACTCTACCAATGACGATTCTGCCACACATGACTCTGCCGCAAATACCTCAGCCAAGCAAAACCCTCAAGCCACAGCACCCAGGGTGATGACTGACCGTGAGTTACTCCTCAGTCTTCATCAGAAGGTTGATCGCAATCATAAATGGGTCAAGCGTCAGTTTGGTTCAATTCTTCACAACATGACCTCAACACACAATGCAGTGAAGAAGAACCAATACTACCTCCATGAAACCTTCAACCGTACCTGGGCTGTTCTCTCTCATGTCTACAGCGCTGCAGATCTGAAGAATATGGGTCTCAAGGAAGAATTTGACTGGTCTGCACCTCCACCGAAGAAATTCAAGAAGGTCAAAGTTCCTTCCTTGGTGGCCAGCTCTTATTCTTCATCGCGTGACACTGATGAGTATGAAGATTTGGACGACACTGCGGCAGGCCCTGCTACAACAAACAACCCCGACAACGCTGGCGCTCCTCCATCGACTTGAAATTCTTCAGGGGCGTTAGTCCTCAGTTTCAATCCTTTTGGTCATTTGATGACAAAGGGGAGAAATCTGAGTTAGTCTTCAAGCGGGTCTATATTAAGGGCATATTTTTTAAGTTACAACTCTCGTTCTTCTGAAACTCTTATTTGGATCGAGTTGTAATCTTAAACCCGATGGTGCGCTGATACTTTTGTTGCATTATGCTCTGCATGCTTATTTCCTCGTTAATGACATTGCACGCATGCTGAATCTCTTCAGGCACCATATTTCATCATGCATTTCAAATTCTTCATATTATATATCAAATGCGTGTATGAATTACAAGATATAGGGGGAGATCTCCATGATTCAACTCTTCAAATGTGCAATGTCTCAAAAGCAAATTCCTCACTATGCACATCTTCAGGGGGAGTTCTTCTATATCCTGCAATCAAATTCCTCAAAATCAGTATATACACTTCATATATTTATCCCCGTTGAAAACTTAACCTATGTTGTCATCAATCACCAAAAAGGGGGAGATTGTAAGTGCATCTAGTGCCCCTTAATGATTTTGGTGTATTGAAGACTTATAGGTTAAGGGACTAATGCGTTTGTGAGTGTACACAGGTCTATAAGTCTATGAGGAGTTTGATATTTACAGAGAAAGTCGACCCCTAAAAATGAAGTTCTTCAACTGAAGACTTTGATATTCTGAAGACTTTCTGAAGACTTTGAAAGTGAAGAAATTGGTGTGACCTTGAAGACTTGGTATTCATTTGTGGAACATGAAGCGTGAAGACTTTTGTTTTCGTAGTTTCATTTTCTCTTTCTTGAGTCATAGGAAACACCGTACTGTTAAAGGGGGTCGAGGAAATACTAAGGAAAAATTTCCATGTGATGCTCAACTCAAAATCCTACACCTACCAATCCCTTCGAGTGAAGCCTTTGGAAATCTCATACAGTTCAGTCACTTTCTTCAGTGACAGAGACGAAGTTCTTCTGGTCGCTGATGAATTTGTTCTGACTGAGGAGTTAGGAATTCGCCAGTGCGAATTACCTACACAGTGAGGAACATGATAGCCCTGAGGAATTTGAGAGTCAAATTTCCGACCGTTGCTGTGCTGCGCGCCAGCTGTCCCAAAATATCTTATCCACCTAACGGTCATATCATTGAGGGGCATTTATGTCTTATCATGTCGGGCTGCTCCCTAGGCTATAAATAGCCGCCCCCTACAACCACTAGCTGGTTGGATGCTCCGAGAGAACTTGACACTTGTCATTTGAGAGCAACCCATCCTCCGAGGACTTTGAGCGAAAATCATCAAGTGAGGAAAATCCCAAACCCAAACACCTACAAACCCCAAAGTGATTGAGCATCACTGAAGAAATTGATCCTGCGTGGATCCGACGCTTGTTACCTTTGAAGACTGTGCTTCTTCCAGATGGTTAGGCGTCAAGGTCTAGAGCATCCAAGAGGAATTGTGGATCGCCGAGTGACCAAGTCTGTGAAGGTTTGGAAGTCGCCTGAAGACTTACCACGAGTGATTGGACGGGATCTGTGTGATCTTAGTTCAAGGAGAATACGGTGAGGACTGGGTGTCCTGAGCTGCGTGCTCAGAGACTGGGTGTCCGGGACTGCGTGTCCTCGAGTTTAAATACTCAGCCGCTCCAACCAGACGTACAACTGAGACAGCAGTTGGAACTGGTCTACCAAATCATTGTCTTCACCAACCTACTGGTTCTATTTCCTCAACCCTTTCATTTCCTCATTACTGTGTTGAGTGTTTGTTCATATCTGTGTTTGAAGACTTTGACTGAAGACTTTCTCAATTTCCTCAGTTCAATTTCTTCAGTCTGTTTGTCTTCATCTTGTGTTATCCTGTGATTACGCTTTCTGTACTCTGTGCTAGTCTTCATTTCATCATGATGACCATGCTTGTATTCTGTTATGCTTACTTCTGAGTACTTATTCTGCTGCTAATAGTTCTTCGCTAAGGAATTTCCTCACCGGCAAATTCCTTAGTGAAGAATTCATAAAAATCGCCTATTCACCCCCCCTCTAGTCGACATAATGCACTTTCACTTCCTCAAATTCCGCCCCATGGATGAATCCCATGAAGGCATGTTTCAGGGCGGGCTGAGCTCGGGCGGGTCGTGCATGCTGAGCCATCTCGATGATGTCAGTGCAGATGTCCGGCTCAGGGCCCGGCTCGCCGATCTTGCCAATGAAGACGTGAATTCCGCCGAAGGGGACCCGATACCCATACTCAATTGAGCCGACTTCGGGGGCCCAGCCTGCATCGTTGATGTAGAGCTTGCCGTGACGACTCTTGGTCATCCGGCCCATAGCGTATCCCTTGATCCCTTCGAAGCTGCCCTTTAAGAACTCGAAACCACCGTGCGCTGGCCCCATGGTGGGCGCCAACTGTCGTGGATTTATCATGGCAGAAGTCCTAGTGTGAGGACTTAGTCGTGGAGCCATCGCAACTAGGTTAGCTTAAAGGGGGTAAACGGGACAAAGGACACAGAGAGTTTATACTGGTTCGGCCCCTTGCGGAGAAGGTAAAGGCCTAATCCAGTTTGAGGTGGTATTGCTTATGTCTCGATTACTAGGGAGTGAATATGCTTGACCTAGCTTTCGATCTCTTGTTTCTTGCCCTGAACCGCCGCCGGGTCGTCCCTCCCTTTATATACACAGGTTGACGCCCAGCAGCTCATGGAGTCCCGTCCGGCTCATAAACAATGTGTCCGGCTCGGTGACTAAATATACCTGCCTTACAATACAAGTCATACACATATGGCGGTTTACTCTTATGGGCCTTAAGTCGCTCTTGGGCCTTGGGCCCTTGCTTCATGAACTACCATCTTCAACATCCTCATGGGCTTTGTATTGATGAACCGCCATAGGTATAACCCGGCCCCTCCTGGGCGGGTCATACTTAATAGTCATATCCCCAACACTACTGGTTCCATATGACTTTGTTTATCAGTAGGATTTAATTGGTAAATTTTAGGATAATTTAAAAATTAGGTTTTAATGAAAACAGTATTGTTTTAGTGTTTTATAGGTTTTGTGCTATTTCCTTTGATTTTAAATGTTTTAAATTATTTTCTTTTATACTTTTTGACAAGTTATATTTAGTTTATTTTAAGTTATCAATAGAAATTTTATTTGTAGTAAAAAATTGTATTTTGTTTCTTTTATCTTACTAGAAAACTTGTTATGAGCATAATAGGAGTTTTATGAATGATTTTAAGTTGATTCTTTTTGCATAATTTTTTTGTTATTTTTCTTTCTATTATTTAGTAAAAAAAATCTTTTATTAGTGGTATAAAACTTAATTGTAGCTTCTTTTACTTGTAGGAAGACTTTGCTTTGAGTTTTAGTGTTTTCCTTGGTTTTGCTTTTGGTTTTCTTTCTATATTTCATTGATTGTTTTATTATTAGTTTTACTTGCTGATATAGTGTTATATTATTGTATGACGATATGCCTATGTATGTCTTGTTTGTCTTGAAGATTACCCAGAGTGCGAGGCTTGTTATTACGGGTCATTAGAGTTTGAAGATTGTCACCAGGGCAAGTCATTTGATCATGTATTTTATTACCTGTGATTTTTTTATTGCATTAGTTGTTATCCTCCCCACCATGCATGCAAGTAGGTGAATTTGATTTCTGTTCTTGAGTAGTATCATGTGGTAGGTTGAACCCAAACCCCCTTGTTACCAATGCCCGAGAAATGTTGTAGTTATTTTGCTATGCATCGTAGACATGGTTGGTTGAGTGAATTACATGGGAGTTGTGAGAGTTAAGTTGATGACTACAACCCCAAGACTTCAAGATCTCAAAACGCACTTCAATTCACTACTGGGTGGAGGATGGATGGAACGGTGATAACCCACAAGTATAGAGGATCGCAACAGTTTTCGAGGGTAGAGTATTCAACCCAAATTTATAGATTCGACACAAAGGGAGCCAAAGAATATTTGTAAGTATCAGCAATTGAGTTGTCAATTCAACCACACCTGGAGATTAAATATCTGTAGCAAAGTGATCAGTAGCACAGAAATATGATAGTTCTGATAGCAATGGTAACAATAGCAATAGTAACGGTAACAACAGTAACAGTTTTGTGGCAGTTATGACAGTAGTAATAGCAATAGTAACTTAGCAAGAACAATATGTGAAAAACTCGTAGGCATTGGATTGGTGAATTCATTGGATGATATTCATCATATATCAGTCATAACGTAGGGCGACACAGAACTAGCTCCAATTCATAAATATAATGTAGACATGTATTCCATAAATAGTCATATGTGCTTATGGAAAAGAACTTGCATGACATCTTTTGTTCTATCCTCCTGTGGTAGCGGGGTCCATAAGGAAACTAAGGGATATTAAGGCCTCCTTTTAACAGAGAACCGGAACAAAGCATTAACACATAGTGAATACATGAACTCCTCAAACTACGGTCATCACCGGAAAGTATCCCAATTACTGTCACCCTGGGGTTTACGGATCATAACTTTTCATCCGTAGACAGATGGACAGACCGAGAGAGTCAATCAGATTCTGGAGGACATGTTGAGAGCTTGTGCGCTAGACTATGGAGCTAGCTGGGATGATAATTTACCCTACGCAAAGTTCTCCTACAATAACAATTATCAAACCAGTCTAAAGATGGCCCCTTTCGAGGCTCTATACGAAAGGAGGAGCAGAACACCATTGATGTGGGATGGTGTTGAAGACCGAAAACTTTTTGGTGCCGATCTTATTAGAGATTCTGAAGAGAAGGTCAAGTTGATCCATGACAGACTCAAGATAGCTCAGTCCAGACAGAAGATTTATGCCGATAGTAAACGCAAGGAGGTAAAGTACGAAGTGGGAGACCGAGCATATCTCCATGTGTCTCCACTTCGAGGAATCAAGAGGTTTGGTGTTAAAGGAAAGTTAGCACCCAGATTCATAGGCACATACAAAATTCTTGAAGGTAGAGGAGAAGTTGCATACAAGTTGGAATTGTCCGAAGGATTGTCAATAGTTCAAGATGTCTTTCACATTTCCCAGCAGAAGAAATGCCATGTTGGGATGTCTAAGAGAATTTACGGGTCGGTATTGGAAATGCCCTTAACTAGCAAGATCAATATGACACATGGACCCGCAAGTAAGTGAGAGCAATGTATGATCCCATCGGAATTGTCAGAATTAGAGAGTACGTGGTGCTAGTTTCAGAGATTTTAAGGTTGGGGTTTGATTCGACTTTGAGTATGAATTTAAGATTTATTTCAGATTTTTCTGTTTCAAGAACTCCGGTGAGCTGGCCAGCGAAACAAAACATACCCTCCCGCATGATCTCCGTCTACCTCACAGAGACTTTGTCTAAATCTCAGCTGACTGAAATTTAAGCAAAATCGTAGATATTAGTCTGCTTTTCGTTTATGAACATTTAACTTGTCGAGAAAAACAGGAATCCTTGGGCTCTACTCCGTTTATATCCTTCTGCCGCACATAACACATACTACATTCGTGATTCGACAATACTTCTAGACGTAGTCTTTACGTGAACAATTTCTGAATTAGTTTCTCCAATGTCCTATGCTACCAGGCATCCTCCTGCCGTTATGTATCATATAATTTCATCAGATAGACGAAAAAACCCGGAATTTCTTCAGTAAAATTAAAAAAAAAACAGCTAGATGAAAATGCAGTGTGGCGATATGTCAATATGAGGTCAGCAGCGTGCCCGCACCAGCTTGCCGGTGGGCGGCGGGTCCATCCAGATGGTGCAGCGCGGGTACACCCAGTACTTGTACGGCAGCCACCGCCCGAAGTTGAGCTGCGTGTGGAACTTCCCGACGACCTTGAGCTTCACGGGCCCGCCCGCCACCGTCCCGTTCCTCCACGCAATGGCGTCCTCCCGCGACAGCGGCGCCTCGCTGACGACGAAGTCCACGGTCCGGAGCGCGTAGGTGCGGGGGTCCTCGAACAGCGGCGCCGGCAGCACCGTCGAAGTGCCGATCTTGTGGCCCTCGAAGTACAGGTCCAGCTGCATGTACCAGAGGACCATCTTCATCTTGGTGTTGGGGCTCGCGATAGCGGTCAGCACGGTGAGGTCGGCGTTGAGCGCGAGGCCGCGGGCCGGGCCGCCGGGGACGGTCAGCTCGTCCACGTACCCGGCGTTCAAGGACGCGTCGGTCACCCGGAGCTTCGGCGGCTGCGGGCGGTAGTAAAGGTACACGGTGAGCACGGCCACGCCGACGATGACCACCGCCAGCCAGAACAGGATGCAGCAGAGGGTGAAGCAGAAGGCCGGCAGCTGCCTGCGCTTCTCCCTGCCGCGGTCCGGCGAGAGATAGCCCGGGGAGCCTGCCGGAGTCCTCCTCCCCGGCGTCCTGCGGGGACGTCCCGGCGGCGTGTGCGACGTCGACCCCTGGTGATCGTGGTGCTGCTGCTGCTGCGGGCTCCCGTTGCCCGGCACCGGCGCGCCCGCTGGGTAAGGCCCGCCGCCGTCGTCTTGCTTGATCGTGGTGACGCGCTCGACCCTCGTGGTGTTGGTCCTGTAGCCGCCGTTGCCAGTCGGGCGCGGGCCCATCGGCGGCGCCTGGACCGGCCCCGGGATCCTCATCCTCTGCTCTCCCGGGACGCGCTCGTACCGGTACCGCGGCTCGTCGACCGCCACCGGCGGCAGCGGCTGCGGCGGCGGGCGGCCCCGCCTCTGCCACGGCGCCATGTAGTAGGGCCCGCGCCCGCCGCCGGGCGGTTGCGCCGGCGCCTCCGGCTCGTCGACGTCCTGGATTTCGCCGTGGCTCGGCCCGCCGGGGAAGCGCTCGTCGCCAGGATGATGATGCATCGACGCCTCGCTCGCGCCGGGCTGGCGGTAGGAGACGTACTCGTTGGGCCCACGCCTCGGGCGAGCCGCCATCGCCGCCCTGCTGCTCACGGCAGCATCGTCGCGCAGCGCCGCTGCCACCGCCGCCGCCTCAGCCTCCCTCTGCGCGCCCGCGCCGTGGTGGCGAGCCGACCGCGGCGCCGCGCGGCCACGGCTCGGCGGCCGCTCGCCGCCCGCCTCCACCGGCCTCTTGCTCATGGGGCCGGCAACGGGAGAAGCACCAGCTGGCTACAAGCCTGGAAGCTGGAAGCGATCAGCAGCAATGGCCAATGGCTCAGCGCGACGTGGCACTGCAGAGTGGGGGCGGGCCGGGGTTAAGTAACCGGGGCAAGCAACGTGGCCACGGCACATCACCGGCAGGCACAGACAGAGGCGCTCGGGAGAAGAGGAGGAGGACGGAGGAGGAATTTTTGGAGGGAAAGGGGGCAAGGAAGGTATCGTTTGATCTGTACTGTAGCCGTTGCGAGCAAGCAACTTAGCCATGGCACAGGACACTGGCAGCTAGGCGCACGGCGACCGGCAGAGGGAATTTCCGGTTGCCGTGGCACCAGAGCTTTGCTTGCCGGTAGCTACTTGCCACCTCCAGGGACGATGCTCAAAAGCGCTTGTAAAACCTGCTCGAAAGCGCTCTATGTCGTGAGTTTTTCTGGGACCCGAGAGACGCGGCACAGGTGCTCGAGCTCGACAAAAAACAATCTGATGGAAAGTGGCATGGGAAAATTTGGGCAGAGATGAACGACGGGAGCTGAGCTTCTTTTGGTTTGTTTTCTCAGGCGAGTCGTCTTTCTGAATGACGTGATGTCGTTTTAAACGGGTTCAGGTTCTCTCTGGTGCTTCCGTGAAGAGGACGATGGCTGTAGGCCCACGCAACGTATGGCCCGGAGATGAGATGCTCGGTCTTCGATCCCAACGACCGACCGGCTGGCCGGCCACCGCGGGAACATGGAAGGGATCCGAGTGTGTCTGTTACTGTTACGTTCAGATAGATCAAATGATCAGCGAGGACGATGGCCATAATTCAGTTCATGATTTGGAGTGCTTATTATTTCTAATGTTTTCTGATGTTAGGAGTTTGGATAGGAGTAACACACTCTCTACCCATTATATAGTCTCTTTTAAAATCGATTTTGAACCCATTCCCTCTAGATCCTTCTCTCTCTTTTTTTTTTTGTGAAACCCTCTAAATCCTTCTCTGGGTGTGTAACCAAAATAGGTTTCCCTGTTATAAACCTTCATGAGAGCTACTGACGCAGGACAAAAAACCTTGCATTGTCATAACGATGTAACATACTGTATATAGTTTAATTCCTGAAATGGAATCAGGGGCACAGCCCCTATTTTGCTAAAAAGATAAAAGTCAATATTGAAACTTTCCATGATTCACAATTCTCAACGCAGCGTCCAAATCAAAATCAGCTATCATCAGCGTTTCCCTGATGAAATCTACAAACCATTTTTCTTGTGAATACGCTCTGATGACCTCTTCTCTACTACATCTACATGACTACATCTACTACATCTGTATTTTGCAGCAATGTCTTATGCATGCTACACTTGATGAACTTCACTTTTTCATTGTTATGTACTGCATTCTCACACTAATGTTTGGTTCATTTTTGGGTGACAGCCCACATCACACTATACATTTTTTTTGCGGGGGCACATCACATTATACTTTCACACGTTGCGTGCAAAAAAAAGACAAAAAAATGGGCCGGCATTTTTTTTGTTGGGCCAAATTTTCGTTTTTGGGACAGCATACAAATCACAATATTTTCAAACAATTTTTTACACGTTTTTACGGAATATAAGCTTCCATGGACCTTTTCAAAAAAAAATAAAACTTTTAAATATGATTTTTGATTATTTTTTTTTAAGAAAAACGGGCTCCATGGTTGCATCTGTCCCGCAAGGAAGGTATCATTTGATCTGTAACCGTTGCAAGCAAGCAAGCAACTTAGCCATGTCAGAGACACTGGCAGCTAGGCGCACGGCCACTGGCAAAAGCTGATTTGGAAAGGAATTTCCGGTTGCCGTGGCACACGGTGGCTTGCTTGCCGGTTGCTACTTCCCGGGATGGTGCTCAAAAGCGCTTGCTTGTAAAACCTGCTCGAAAGCGCTCCCTGTCGTGGGTTTTTCTGAGACTCGGGACGCGGCACAGGTGCTCGACAAAACAATCTGTCAGGAAAGTGGCATCGGGAAAATTGAACAGAGATGAACAATTGGAACTGAGCTGAGCTTCTTTTGGTTGTTTTATTTGGTGAAGTTTCTTTCTGAATGTCTGAATGATGTGATGCCACTTTAAATGGGAGCGTTGTGCGTGGCTCGGGTTCAGGTTCTCTGCTGCTGTGACGACGATGCCTGCAGGCCCACGCAAGGTATGGCCCGGGGACGAGATGCTCGGTCTTCGATCCCGGCAAAATTTCGTGTTTTGACCCTTTTTGGGAAGTATTTCAGGATGACCCCTGTTTGAATTTTTTTCGAGATTTGACCCTTTTGCCTATCGCCAGGGCCTCTGGTGGTAGGGTTAGATAACCTACCGCCACGGCCCATGGCGGTAGGAAACTTATCCACGTCAGCGCGCGGAGACGGCGCCGTCCCCCTCGTCGCACCCTACCGCCAGGGGCCCTGGCGGTAGACTGTCTAACCATACCGCCAGGGACCCTGGCGGTAGGGTCCGGGCAGTTATTTGCCCCGGAGCCCCCGCGCCCCTTCCCTTCTCCCCACCCCTCCCCCTCCCCCCGTCGGCAGTTCTTGTTTTTCTCCCCCAAGTCGCCCCTCTCTCCCTCTCTCATCTCCTCCACTCCCCCCCTTGGATCTTCACCGATTCTTCACCATTTTGGCGGATCGAGATGGCCCCGAGGAGAGAACCGTAAGCTCCTCCGATCCCTCCAATTAGTTTTTGCAAACTTGCTACCGATTCGACGCATTATTTGCTTGAAATTCCTCATGTTTTTGAACTAAGATTGATTTTTTTCCACCTAAGATTGATTGTAGTTGTAGTTCTTAGTTCTTTAGTAAGTAGTGGTATTGGATATGTACTCTAATCAATAGTTCATATGTTAGTGTGAAGATGAACCCTAGTTCATAATTTTTTTTGTTAAAAAAATTATGATGTAATGTTCATAAAGGGATGAACCCTAGTTTGATGATGCATGTGATATGATGATATGATCTAGTGTGAAGATGAACCCTAGTTTGATGATGCAGGTTGATATGATGATATGAAGATGTTGTTTGGAAAATTTTGTTTAAAAATATGAAGCTATGATGTATGTTGGAGGGTTTTTTTGATATGATGCATGTTGATATGATTTGATCCATCATGTGTAGTAGATGTTGTTGGAGGAATATGCTTAAAATTTCATCTTCATATGATTTGAGTTCATTTGCCACAACGCGTGGCCACGCAGTTTGGGATTTATCAGCATACCCCACCGGGCCAGCCCACCGATACCGGCGGCCACGCGCTGCACCTGTGAGCTCTATGTTCTCCGTGAGATTATCATGTTTCTTGTTGCTTATGATGATCTCATTGCGCTTATGATGATTCTTGTTGCTTATGCCTTGCAGGATGAGCCGGCAGAAGAATCAGTCGATCACAAACTGGGGAGAGGAGCATAAGACTCATGTGACAGAGTGGAACCGATGGAGGTGGTGTAAAGACGTGGAGAGGAGAGTGACTAACTGGGATGATTACCTGGGCCGACACATGAGGTGGTACGATGATGGCCAGAAGCACCGTCTTCATCTCAGGCCTCGATGGACGGCGGAAGACATCGTGGAGCTGGAGTGGGCTGACCCCGATGAACAGGCATACCAGACCGGCATCAGAGACATGCACAGTGGATTTAGGGAGTTTGCACCCCTCATCAACAGAGTGGTACATTTGAACCGATGGTCGTATTTAAAATATTTTATTCGTCAACGTGACTGACTTATGCCGTTGCAGTCCGGTGAGCTGAACAGATGCATCTTTGAAGCCTCAGATGCACTAGGTCATCTTCCCGGGAGCGTACAATCTGAGACCAGAGTCAGGGGGACGATGAAGGTACAATTTCAGCCTCCTCGGAACAGATGCATCTTGTTCACTTGCAGTCAGTCGATCTGATACTTATTATGACCTTGCTTCATTGTGAGTGCAGAAGTTCGTGCAGCGTTGTCGCAAGCTGGTAGGGCTGCTTGGGTGTGCTGGAGCTGGGTCAGTTGAAGCTTATCAGCCTGTAGCCACACAGGGTCTCATCGGCTCATCGAGCCATGCTCCCTCGTCGTCCAGGTTGGTTGGGGAGGAGGAGGAGGAAGAGGATGAGGATGAGGAGGCCACACATGAAGAAGAGGAGGGGGAGGAGGATGAGAGCAACGGGGAGGAGGAGTACGATGAAGATTATGGACCTCCACCAACTCAAACATCTCAGGCATCTCAGCTGCCGAAGAGGAATTCGAAGAAGAAGGATTTGCTGAGTCCGGACCCTTTCCAGAGACCGGTTCCTCGCCGGCCCAAGAAGAAGACCGAAGAGACTCGTTCAAAGAGTAACGAGGACCGTACCTCCAAGAGGGGAAGGAGCAACTGATTATGCTCTTCGATACTTGGCTCTTTTAGTTTGGTTGAACTTGTCTAGTGGTTGTGAAACTATGTGTTTGCTATTTGTGGATCTATGTGTTTGAAATGTTCTATGCACTTCAAGTTATCTTAATATGGATCTACGTGATGCCCAAATTTAATTGTTTAAAATCTATGATATTGTTGTTGTATTTGTGAAACTTGCTGTGATATTGAATTTGAAAACAAGCAACCAAATGAACTTGAAAAAACAAAACAGAGGACCCTACCGCCAGGAAACCTGGCGGTAGGGTTACACAACCTACCGCCAGACACCAAGGCGGTAGGGTGAACCTACCGCCAGGGCCCTTGCATATTTCGTTACAGAAACTTTATACGGCAAAACGCAGGACCCCACCGCCAGGCGCCCTGGCGGTAGGGTCAGACAGCCTACCGCCATGGGTCCTAGCATATTTCGTTACAGAATGCATGTACGGCAAAACCCTGCCACACCTTACCACCAGAGCACCTGGCGGTAGGGTTAGACATCTTACCGCCAAGTTGTCTGGCGGTAAGGTACTTATCCACGTCAGCGCGCGGTGACGGCCGTCGTCCCCCTCCGTCACACCCTACCGCCATGGTGCCTGGCGGTAGGCTGTCTAACCCTACCGCCAGGAGCTCTGGCGGTAGCAAAAGGGTCAAATCCCGAAAATATTTCAAAGTGGGGTCAGATCCTGAATTTGTTTAGGAAAAGGGTCAAAACACGAAATTTAGCCTCGATCCCCACGGCAGCGGCTTCCCCTGCGCCGTGCGCCGGCGGTAGCGACAGAAGTTTGCATGCATCACCGTGTGTGTGCTACTGGAGCGGATCCAATTGTGTGTGTGTGTGTGCGCGCGCGCGCGCTACTGAACGCTCAGCCAAATCAAATGATCAGCCACGGGCAAATTTTATTTAGAACGACGGCAGAAGGTTTGTCTTTCCATTAAATTAAAGGAAGTTATAATTGCTTGGTTAATTATGGAACAACACCGATACAAACAGGGCAAGCCCTCTCGGAATCACGACATCCAGACTCATCGATAGAAGATGCCCATGTTGCGTACCCAATCTAATTCGTTCGATTATCTCACTGGCGGTACAATTCTCGAGTGGATTGGGGGTTTTTTTTGAAACGAAAGGGGTTGCCCCCCTGCCCCAACTTTTTATTGAAAAAGCAAAGGCAACCAACGAACAGAGTTTACAGCTCTCGGCTCTAGCCAGAAGTAACCACAGAAGAATATTACAGACTCAAACACCAAACAATTTTTTAAAAATCCACATAGAGAACTACGGAACAGCCCCTATAGGAACTACAAGCGCAGAGGCACTGAACTCCCTACAGGCGCATCTTCACGCCAGGCAATTCTAAGCAACTCCCCGCGATGATGGTCGAGCAGCTTCAAGCATTGGAGGAGTAGCACAGCTTGGGATTCCACGCACAAGATCTTCCATTAATATATATGTCTCCCCACCATCTCCAGTACACATTTGATGCTTCTCCATCTTCGCCCCTGGAACACCATTTCATTTCGAAACAACCATAAGCTCCATAAGGTAGCAGCAAAAATCAAATTTATAGCATCAAAACTTTTTTTCTTCTTCCAAAAAGGAAGCAGTGACTCAAACGAATCAAGTACAGGCATTTTGGTACAATTAGTTATCACCAGCCAAACTTGTCGAGCCACTACACATTCAAAAAACAGATGTTGGAGGCTTTCAGGTTCACAGCAGAAGACACAAGTCAGATCTTCCACATGCTGGCGTTTAGCCAGATTGTCCCTAGTCAGATTCTTATTATTCACAATCAGCCACAGAAAAACATGGATATTAGGGGGAACTTTGATCTTCCAAATATAATCCCTCCAGATAGAGACCATGCCCCCCAATTAATCATCTTATACATAGATTTAACAGAGTATAACCCTTTACTTTCCAAGGACCAAACAGGCTTATCAGCCAAGTTGTTAAAAGAAACACTTTTAACCATATTGAGCAGTTCATTCCAAGAACACAAGATATCTTCACAACACACCTTCTAAAGGTCAGCTGGAGATTCTCCCCATCCCACACCTGAGCCACAGAGGCATCTTGTTGTTGACATATCACAAAAAGATCCCAAAAGCTAGTCTTGAGTGAACAATCACCCACCCAGGTATCATGCCAAAAGGAAATATTTCTCCCACTCCCAGGAACCCATCTATAAAAAGTTTTGGCAGCAGAGCAAGCCCAGGTGAAACTCTTCCAGAAGGGAGAGCCTACCCCCGCCTTAGCCCAAAGTATGTTTGGTCTATTCACATTATACTTGTACTCCAACAATTTCTTCCAGTCACTATCCCTATCATCAAAAAAGCATTTACTCCAGGCAGCAAGCAGGGACATATTGAATTCCCTAAGATTGGGGACCCCCAAACCACCCCATTCTTTCCTTTGGAAGACCATCCCCCACTTGGCAAGGTGGTACTTATGGTTGTCTCCAACATTACCCCAGAAAAAATGAGCCATTTGAGAAGTAATAACATCAATAGCCCACTTAGGAAATTTCATAATAGACATTAAGTAGGTAGGAATACTGGCTATGCAGGTAGTAAGTAAAATCAGCTTGCCCCTATAAGACAAATGTCTGCCCAACCACCCAGCAATTTTCCTAATAATTCTATCAATAATGGGTTGAATATCTTCTCTTCTAAGCTTCTTGAAGTGAAGAGGAACCCCAAGATACTTAAAGGGGAAATCCCCAATTTGACAACAAAAGATCTGGGCAAATTCCTTAGCAGTCTCCTCATCCAGGTTGATGGTATGCAAGTCACTTTTGTGGAAATTGATACAAAGACCAGAAAGTTTTTCAAAGCAAGCCAGGATCCACTTCAAGTGTCTGGCATGGTCAGCAGAAGCATCCAAGAACAGTAGTGTATCATCAGCATACTGCAGGCTGACCACACCACCAGGCACAACATGAGGCAGAAGCCCTTTGATCAGGTTATGACTAGTGGCTTTCTTAAGGATTGGGGGTTCAGAAGGACGAAGGAGTGGGGAAGGGGAAAGAGTGGGGAAGTGGAAAGAGGTTGTTTAGTCTTTAAGATCACCGTAACACACACACACACACACACTCACTGGCCACACCTGCCTTATCGTCATAGCTCCTACGTTTTTTCTTGGAGGGGCGTCACAGTTTTTTTAGGGGTGAGGGGCGTCACAGCTACCACGTGGCTGGGTCGAACCTGGAGCTGGGTCTTCTCTGCCTCTTATTGATTTAAGCCCATGGAAAATTCTAGGGATTGTTTTTTGAAATGTCCCTCATGGTACATGCATTTTTCACATTTTAAGCCTATGGCAAAAGTTTCTTAAGCCCATGCCAAATCTGTATATATTTTGGCATTGTATCTTAGCCGCATAGCAATTTCTGTCATGTTTTTGTGTACACCAAAATTTGTGTAAATTTTCCATGTATAAGAATGTATAAATTGCCCATGGGACAAGTTTTAAAATTCCTAGAATTACCATGTGGACATTTCAAAGATTTATAAACTTTTGACATTCCTTTTGTTTTACGAAAATTGATTTAAGCCCATGGCAAATTGCAGTAGTTGTTTTTTGAAATGTCCCTTACGGTACAAGCATTTGACATTTTAGGCCTATGGCTAAATTTGATGAAGTCCATGGAAAATCTGTAAATATCTTGGAATTGTGACTTAGTCACATGGCAACTTTTGTCATCTTTTGTCTACACCAAAATATGTGTAAATTTGCCATGTACAAGAATATATAAATTTTCCATGTGACAAGTTCTAAACATCCTAGAATTGCTATGCGAACATTTCAAAGATTTATACACTTTTGCCATGTTTTTTCTTTTGGGCAAATTGATTTAAGCCCATGGCAAATTGCAGTAATTGTTTTATGAAATGTCCCTCATGGTACAAGCATTTGACATTTTAGGCCTATGGCAAAATTTGATTAAGCCCATTGAAAATGTGCAGATATTTTGGAATTGTATCTTAGTCACATGGCAATTTGTGTACACCAAAATATTGGTAAATTTGCCATGTAAAATTTTTATAAATTTGCCATGTGACAAGGTTTGCACTTCCTAGAATTGCCATGTGGACATTTCAAATATTTATACACTTTTGTCGTTTTGGGGGAAAACGAATTGTTCTTTATGAATTTGCTATGTGACCAAATATGAAACTTGCCATGCTATGAACAAATTCCATAAACTTACCTTGTGACTAGTACCCCCAAAAATTCATTCCACCATGATATGCACATTTGCCATCATTTAGATTGCAAACTTTGTCTAAACTTGCCATGAGATGTGTACACAAAAAAATCTGATATCAACATTTTACCTTTTTAAAAGAACATGGCTATTTTTACTTTGTAGCATAATTGTTTTACACTACTGGCATGACAAAATTTACTATTCTACTTGCCACGGTAAATTTACTTCTATTGACATGAAAATTTACCTATGTCACCGTGCCAAATTTTAACTTTTATCGCCATGACAATTTTTACTTTTTATTCCCATGGCAAATTTAAATTTATTGCCACGGCAAAAGTATCTATACTGCCATTGCAAATTTACTTTTACATACATGTCAAATTTTACTTTAATTGGTTATGGAAAATTATTGTTTATTTTTGTCATGCCAATTTAACTTGTGTGGACTATGGCAAAATTTACTTTTTTAACACCATGGAGAATGTCACTTCTTTTTGCGGGAAATTGTCAATCTATTCATCTTCAATTATGATAGTACAATGAACACCAGAAATAATAAAAATTACATCAAGATTCATATACCACCTAGCAACGACTACAAACACAGAAATGAGCTGAAGGCGTGCCGCCGTCATCGCCCCTCCCTCGCCAGAGCCGGACACAACTTGTTCTAGTAGACAGTCGGGAAGTCGTCGTGCTAAGGTCCCGTAGGATGAAGAGACGTTTAGGTCGAAAGGATCCAACCTGAAGATACATGAACAAAGAATAACAAAGAACAGATCCGGGCGGATCCACCAGAGACAACCACCGACCAAATCCCGCAAGATCCGCCAGAGGTACATCTCCACACGCCCTCTGACGATGCTAGACACACAACTGGGATGGGGCTAGGCGGGGAGATCTTATTCCATCTTCAAGAAGCCGTCGTCGTCTTGTTTTCTTGAGTAGGATACAAACTCTAACAAAACTTGAAGAAGCACCTAAAAATGGAGCTCTCCCATCGGCAAGGGCCGGGTCCACCGCGCACCCATAGCCTTAAGGCCACAGGAGACATGGGAGATCGGCGGCGGCGCCGACGGGAGGCAGAAAGCCTAGCAGCCTTTCTGAAAGAATATGCGGTGCCCCCATGTTTGGTTTTGGTAATTGATGACAATCTCTATGGACTAATTGTAGCCTTGAGTTATATTTGAAGGTTTTGTCCATAGGCTTTTCTTGGAGTACATGTGTTGGTTTCAAGGAGAGTTTGTGTCGACCAAAGTGCTACTCAAGGAATTACCTAGAGTTTGGTCTTGTGAGAGGTTGATCAAGACTAAGTCAAAGAGTGAATCAAGTTGATCAACACACAAAGCATAGAAGATGTACCGAGAGGGATCAAGTGATCCATGGTATGGTAAGCATTGTCAATTATGCTTTGTGTACTAACCCGTGGTCTTCGTGAGAGTTCTTTGTGGGGTTAGGTTGCGGTGTGCAAGTTTGAGTGGAGCATCACAAAGATATCAAATGCTTAAAGCTTGCCATCCATTTTGGTGTCAATGGACTTGTGAATATGTGCCGAAGAGTGGCTCACCCATAGTGGAGTATGGGGGAACAATCATATAGTCTTCACTGACCCAATGCTATCAAGAAAGGTGGTCCATCTTGAGGAGGACAAGATCGTCATCATCTAGCTCAAGTGGATGATGTGCAAGGCAAAGGTTTGCCCTTGATAGGTATTCTAGTTTACCGGTCTCATGGTGGTAGTTGGGAGACCGGGTTTTAGGATCGATTGCCATACTATCAAGGGAGGCTCTCGATGAGTAGCTTGATCGTATCATTCGTAGAGAGCTCAAACCATTGCATCCTTGCATCATCTTTCTTGGTTCTTGTTGTTGGGGAACGTTGCAGAAAATAAAAATATTCTACGCTTCACCAAGATCAATCTATGGAGTCATATAGCAACGAGAGAGAGGAGTGCATCTACGTACCCTTGTAGATTGCGAGCGGAAGCGTTCAAGAGAACGGGGTTGATGGATTCGTACTCGTCGTGATCCAAATCACCGAAGATCCTAGTGCCGAACGGACGGCACCTCCGCGTTAAACACACGTACGGTTGGGGAAGACGTCTCCTCCTTCTTGATCTAGCAAGGGGGAAGGACAGGTTGATGGAGATCCAGCAGCACGACGGCGTGGTGGTGCAAGTAGCGGGGAATCTCAGCAGGGCTTCGCCAAGCTCAGCGAGAGGGAGAGGTGTTGCGGGGGGAGAGGGAGGCGCCAGGAACTAGGGTGCTCATCCCTCCCTCCCCCCTTCTTTATATAGTGTCCCTGGGGGGGCGCCGCCCCCCTGGAGATCCAATCTCAAGGGGGGTGGCGGCCAAAAGGGGGAACTTGCCCCCCCCCAAGTCAGGTGGGGCGCCCCCACCCCTCGGGTTTCCAACCCTAGGCGCAGGGGGAGGCCCAAGGGGGGCGCACCAGCCCACCAGGGGCTGGTTCCCTTCCCACTTCAGCCCATGGGGCCCTCCAGGATAGGTAGCCCCACCCGGTGGACCCCCGGGACCCTTCCGGTGGTCCCGGTACAATACCGGTGACCCCCGAAACTTTCCCAATGGCCGAAACTGGACTTCCTATATACAAATCTTCACCTTCGGACCATTCTGGAACTCCTCGTGACGTACGGGATCTCATCTGGGACTCCGAAAAACTTTCGGGTTACCGCATACTAATATCTCTACAACCCTAGTGTCACCGAACCTTAAGTGTGTAGACCCTACGGGTTCGGGAATCACGCAGACATGACCGAGACAGCTCTCCGGCCAATAACCAACAGCGGGATCTGGATACCCATGTTGGCTCCCACATGTTCCACGATGATCTCATTGAATGAACCACGATGTCGAGGATTCAAGTAATCCCGTATACAATTCCCTTTGTCAATCGGTACGTTACTTGCCCGAGATTCGATCGTCGGTATCCCAATACCTCGTTCAATCTCGTTACCGGCAAGTCACTTTACTCGTACCGTAATGCATGATCCCGTGACCAACCACTTGGTCACATTGAGCTCATTATGATGATGCATTACCGAGTGGGCCCAGAGATACCTCTCCGTCATACGGAGTGACAAATCCCAGTCTCGATCCGTGTCAACCCAACAGATACTTTCGGGGATACCTGTAGTATACCTTTATAGTCACCCAGTTACGTTGTGACGTTTGGTACACCCAAAGCACTCCTACGGTATCCGGGAGTTACACGATCTCATGGTCTAAGGAAATGATACTTGACATTGGAAAAGCTCTAGCAAACGAACTACACGATCTTGTGCTATGCTTAGGATTGGGTCTTGTCCATCACATCATTCTCCTAATGATGTGATCCCGTTATCAATGACATCCAATGTCCATAGTCAGGAAACCATGACTATCTGTTGATCAACGAGCTAGTCAACTAGAGGCTCACTAGGGACATGTTGTGGTCTATGTATTCACACATGTATTACGATTTCCGGATAACACAATTATAGCATGAATAATAGACAATTATCATGAACAAGGAAATATAATAATAATCATTTTATTATTGCCTCTAGGGCATATTTCCAACAGTCTCCCACTTGCACTAGAGTCAATAATCTAGTTACATTGTGATGAATCGAACACCCATAGAGTTCTGGTGTTGATCATGTTTTGCTCGCGGAAGAGGTTTAGTCAACGGATCTGCGACATTCAGATCCGTATGCACTTTGCAAATATCTATGTCTCCATCTTGAACATTTTCACGAATGGAGTTGAAGCGACGCTTGATGTGCCTGGTCTTCTTGTGAAACCTGGGCTCCTTGGCAAGGGCAATAGCTCCAGTGTTGTCACAGAAGAGAGTGATCGGCCCCGACGCATTGGGTATGACTCCTAGGTCGGTGATGAACTCCTTCATCCATATTGCTTCATGCGCTGCCTCCGAGGCTGCCATGTACTCCGCTTCACATGTAGATCCCGCCACGACGCTTTGCTTGCAACTGCACCAGCTTACTGCCCCACCATTCAAAATATACACGTATCCGGTTTGTGACTTAGAGTCATCCAGATCTGTGTCGAAGCTAGCGTCGACGTAACCCTTTACGACGAGCTCTTCGTCACCTCCATAAACGAGAAACATATCCTTAGTCCTTTTCAGGTACTTCAGGATATTCTTGACCGCTGTCCAGTGTTCCATGCCGGGATTACTTTGGTACCTTCCTACCAAACTTACGGCAAGGTTTACATCAGGTCTGGTACACAGCATGGCATACATAATAGACCCTATAGCCGAGGCATAGGGGATGACACTCATCTTTTCTCTATCTTCTGCCGTGGTCGGGCATTGAGCCGAGCTCAATTTCACACCTTGCAACACAGGCAAGAACCCCTTCTTGGACTGATCCATATTGAACTTCTTCAATATCTTATCAAGGTATGTGCTTTGTGAAAGACCTATGAGGCGTCTCGATCTATCCCTATAGATCTTGATGCCTAATATGTAAGCAGCTTCTCCAAGGTCCTTCATTGAAAAACACTTATTCAAGTAGGCCTTAATGTTGTCCAAAAGTTCTATATCATTTCCCATCAAAAGTATGTCATCTACATATAATATGAGAAATGCTACAGAGCTCCCACTCACTTTCTTGTAAACGCAGGCTTCTCCATAAGTCTGCATAAACCCAAACGCTTTGATCATCTCATCAAAGCGAATGTTCCAACTCCGAGATGCTTGCACCAGCCCATAAATGGATCGCTGGAGCTTGCATACCTTGTTAGCATTCTTAGGATCGACAAAACCTTCCGGCTGCATCATATACAGTTCTTCCTTAAGATAGCCGTTAAGGAATGCCGTTTTGACGTCCATTTGCCATATCTCATAATCATAGTATGCGGCAATTGCTAACATGATTCGGACGGACTTCAGCTTCGCTACGGGAGAGAAAGTCTCATCGTAGTCAACCCCTTGAACTTGCCGATAACCCTTAGCGACAAGTCGAGCTTTATAGATGGTAACATTACCATCCGCGTCCGTCTTCTTCTTAAAGATCCATTTGTTTTCTATCGCTCGCCGATCATCGGGCAAGTCTGTCAAAGTCCATACTTTGTTTTCATACATGGATCCTATCTCGGATTGCATGGCTTCAAGCCATTTGTTGGAATCTGGGCCCGCCATCGCTTCTTCATAGTTCGAAGGTTCACCGTTGTCTAACAACATGATTTCTAGGACAGGGTTGCCATACCATTCTGGTGTGGAACGTGTCCTTGTGGACCTACGAAGTTCAGTAGCAACTTGATCCGAAGTACCTTGATCATCATCATTAACTTCCTCTCTAGTCGGTGCAGGCACCACAGGAACATCTTCCTGAGCTGCGCTACTTTCCGGTTCAAGAGGCAGTACTTCATCGAGTTCTACTTTCCTCCCACTTATTTCTTTCGAGAGAAACTCTTTCTCCAGAAAGGACCCGTTCTTGGCAACAAAGATCTTGCCTTCGGATCTAAGGTAGAAGGTATACCCAATGGTTTCCTTAGGGTATCCTATGAAGACGCATTTTTCCGACTTGGGTTCGAGCTTTTCAGGTTGAAGTTTCTTGACATAAGCATCGCATCCCCAAACTTTTAGAAACGACAGCTTAGGTTTCTTCCCAAACCATAATTCATACGGTGTCGTCTCAACGGATTTAGACGGTGCCCTATTTAAAGTGAATGTAGCTGTCTCTAGAGCGTATCCCCAAAATGATAGCGGTAAATCGGTGAGTGACATCATAGATCGCACCATATCCAATAGAGTGCGATTACGACGTTCGGACACACCGTTACGCTGAGGTGTTCCAGGCGGCGTGAGTTGTGAAACGATTCCACATTTCCTTAAGTGCGTACCAAATTCGTGACTTAAATATTCTCCTCCACGATCTGATCGTAAGAACTTTATTTTTCGGTCACGTTGATTCTCTACCTCATTCTGAAATTCCTTGAACTTTTCAAAGGTCTCAGACTTGTGTTTCATCAAGTAGACATACCCATATCTACTTAAGTCATCAGTGAGAGTGAGAACATAACGATAGCCACCGCGAGCCTCAACGCTCATTGGACCGCACACATCAGTATGTATAATTTCCAATAAGTTGGTTGCTCGCTCCATTGTTCCGGAGAACGGAGTCTTGGTCATTTTACCCATGAGGCATGGTTCGCACGTGTCAAATGATTCGAAATCAAGAGACTCCAAAAGTCCATCTGTATGGAGCTTCTTCATGCGTTTGACACCAATGTGACCAAGGCGGCAGTGCCACAGATATGTGGGACTATCATTATCAATCTTACATCTTTTGGTATTCACACTATGAATATGTGTAACATCACGTTCGAGATTCATTAAGAATAAACCATTGACCAGCGGGGCATGACCATAAAACATATCTCTCATATAAATAGAACAACCATTATTCTCGGATTTAAATGAGTAGCCATCTCGTATTAAACGAGATCCAGATACAATGTTCATGCTCAAAGCTGGCACTAAATAACAATTATTGAGGTTTAAAACTAATCCCGTAGGTAAATGTAGAGGTAGCGTGCCGACGGCGATCACATCGACCTTGGAACCATTCCCGACGCGCATCGTCACCTCGTCCTTCGCCAGTCTCCGTTTATTCCGCAGCTCCTGTTTTGAGTTACAAATATGAGCAACCGCACCGGTATCAAATACCCAGGAGCTACTACGAGTACTGGTAAGGTACACATCAATTACATGTATATCACATATACCTTTAGTGTTGCCGGCCTTCTTGTCTGCTAAGTACTTGGGGCAGTTCCGCTTCCAGTGTCCGCTTCCCTTGCAATAAAAGCACTCAGTCTCAGGTTTGGGTCCATGCTTTGGCTTCTTCCCGGCAACTGGCTTACCGGGCGCGGCAACTCCCTTGCCGTCCTTCTTGAAGTTCTTTTTACCCTTGCCTTTCTTGAAACTAGTGGTTTTATTGACCATCAACACTTGATGTTCCTTTTTGATTTCCACCTCCGCTGATTTCAGCATTGAAAATACTTCAGGAATAGTTTTCACCATACCCTCCATATTGTAGTTCATCACAAAGCTCTTGTAGCTAGGTGGGAGCGACTGAAGGATTCTGTCAATGACCGCCTCGTCCGGGAGGTTAATGTCCAGCTGGGACAAGCGGTTGTGCAACCCAGACATTTTGAGTATGTGCTCACTGACAGAACTATTTTCCTCCATCTTACAACTATAGAACTTGTCGGAGACTTCATATCTCTCGACCCGGGCATGAGCTTGGAAAACCATTTTCAGCTCTTCGAACATCTCATATGCTCCGTGTTGCTCAAAACGCTTTTGGAGCCCCGGTTCTAAGCTGTAAAGCATGCCGCACTGAACGAGGGAGTAGTCATCAACACGCGACTGCCAGGCGTTCATAACGTCTTGAGTTGCGGGGAAAACGGGTGCTTCACCTAGCGGTGCATCTAGGACATATGCTCTTTTGGCAGCTATGAGGATGATCCTCAAGTTCCGGACCCAGTCCGTGTAGTTGCTGCCATCGTCTTTCAGCTTGGTTTTCTCTAGGAACGCGTTGAAGTTGAGGGCAACATTAGCGTGGGCCATTTGATCTACAAGACATATTGCAAAAGTTTTTAGACTAAGTTCATGATAATTAAGTTCATCTAATCAAATTATTTAATGAACTCCCACTCAGATAGACATCCCTCTAGACATCTAAGTGATCCAGGATCCGAGTCAACTAGACCGTGTCCGATCATCACGTGAGACAGACTAGTCATCATCTGTGAACATCTTCATGTTGATCGTATCTTCTATACGACTCATGTTTGACCTTTCGGTCTCTTGTGTTCCGAGGCCATGTCTGTACATGCTAGGCTCGTCAAGTCAACCTACGTGTTTTGCATGTGTAAATCTATCTTACACCCGTTGTATGTGGATGTTAGAATCTATCACACTCGATCATCACGTGGTGCTTCGAAACAACAAAATTTCGCAACGGCGCACAGTTAGGGGGAACACTTTCTTGAAATTATTATGAGGGGTCATCTTATTTACTACCGTCGTTCTAAGCAAATAAGATGCAAAAAACATGATAAACATCACATGCAATCAAATAGTGACATGATATCATTTTGCTCCTTTTGATCTCCATCTTTGGGGCGCCATGATCATCATCGTCACCGGCATGACACCATGATCTCCATCATCATGATCTCCATCATCGTGTCTCCATGAAGTTGTTCGCCAAATATTACTTCTACTACTATGGCTAACGGTTTAGCAATAAAGTAAAGTAATTACATGGCGTTTATTCAATGACACGCAGGTCATACAATAATTAAGACAACTCCTATGGCTCCTGCGGTTGTCATACTCATCGACATGCAAATCATGATTCCTATTACAAGAAAATGATCAATCTCATACATCACATATATATCATTCATCACATCCTTTTGGCCATATCACATCACAAGGCATATGCTGTAAAAACAAGTTAGACATCCTCTAATTGTTGTTGCATGTTTTTACGTGGCTGCAATAGGGTTCTAGCAAGAACGTTTCTACCTACGTCAAAACCACAATGTGATATGCCAATTTCTATTTACCCTTCATAAGGACCCTTTTCGTCGAATCCGATTCGACTAAAGTGGGAGAGACAGACACCTGCTAGCCACCTTATGCAACAAGTGCATGTCAGTCGGTGGAACCTGTCTCACGTAAGCGTACGTGTAAGGTCGGTCCGGGCCGCTTCATCCCATGACGCCGCCGAAACAAGATAAGACTAGTAGTGGCAAGTAAATTGACAAAATCTATGCCCACAACAAAATTGTGTTCTACTCGTGCATAGAAACTGCGCATAGACCTAGCTCATGATGCCACTGTTGGGGAACATTGCAGAAAATAAAAAATGTCTACGCTTCACCAAGATCAATCTATGGAGTCATCTAGCAACGAGAGAGAGGAGTGCATCTACATACCCTTGTAGATCGCGAGCGGAAGCGTTCAAGAGAACGGAGTTGATGGAGTCGTACTCGTTGTGATCCAAATCACCGAAGATCCTAGTGCCAAACGGATGGCACCTCCGTGTTCAACACACGTACGGTTGGGGAAGACGTCTCCTCCTTCTTGATCCAGCAAGGGGGAAGGAGAGGTTGATGGATTTCCAGCATCATGACGGCGTGGTGGTGGAAGTAGCGGGGAATCTCGGCAGGGCTTCGCCAAGCTCAGCGAGAGGGAGAGGTATTGCGGGGGAGAGGGAGGCGCCAGGAACCAGGGTGCGCAGCCCTCCCCCCTCTTTATATAGGGGCCCTGGGGGGGCGCCGGCCCCCTAGAGATCCAATCTCAAGGGGGGCGCCGGCCAAAGGGGAACTTGCCCCCCAAGTCAGGTGGGGCGCCCCCCACCCCTAGGGTTTCCAACCCTAGGCGGGGGAAGGCCAAAGGGGGGCGCACCAGCCCACCAGGGGCTGGTTCCCTTCCCACTTCATCTCATGGGGCCCTCCGGGATAGGTGGCCCCACCCGGTGGACCCCCGGGACCCTTCCGGTGGTCCTGATACAATATCGGTGACCCCCGAAACTTTCCTGGTGGCCGAAACTGGACTTCCTATATACAAATCTTCACCTCCGGACCATTCCGGAACTCCTCGTGACGTCCGGGATCTCATCCGGGACTCCAAACAACTTTCGGGTTACCGCATACTAATATCTCTACAACCCTAGCGTCACCGAACCTTAAGTGTGTAGACCCTACGGGTTCAGGAATCACGCAGTCATGACCGAGACAGCTCTCCGGCCAATAACCAACAGCGGGATCTGGATACCCATGTTGGCTCCCACATGTTCCACGATGATCTCATCGAATGAACCACGACGTCGAGGATTCAAGTAATCCCGTATATAATTCCCTTTGTCAATCGGTACGTTACTTGCCCGAGATTCGATCGTCGGTATCCCAATACCTCGTTCAATCTCGTTACCGGCAAGTCACTTTACTCGTACCGTAATGCATGATCCCGTGACCAACCACTTGGTCACATTGAGCTCATTATGATGATGCATTACCGAGTGGGCCCAGAGATACCTCTCCGTCATACGGAGTGACAAATCCCAGTCTCGATCCGTGTCAACCCAACAGATACTTTCGGGGATACCTGTAGTATACCTTTATAGTCACCCAGTTACGTTGTGACGTTTGGTACACCCAAAGCACTCCTACGGTATCCGGGAGTTACACGATCTCATGGTCTAAGGAAATGATACTTGACATTGGAAAAGCTCTAGCAAACGAACTACACGATCTTGTGCTATGCTTAGGATTGGGTCTTGTCCATCACATCATTCTCCTAATGATGTGATCCCGTTATCAATGACATCCAATGTCCATAGTCAGGAAACCATGACTATCTGTTGATCAACGAGCTAGTCAACTAGAGGCTCACTAGGGACATGTTGTGGTCTATGTATTCACGCATGTATTACGGTTTCCGGATAACACAATTATAGCATGAATAGTAGACAATTATCATGAACAAGGAAATATAATAATAATCATTTTATTATTGGCTCTAGGGCATATTTCCAACACTTGTTCGGTTCTCTTCGTGAGATTTGGAGCTTATGGTCATCTTGATGACAAGCTCGAGTTCATCGAAAATGGAGTTCACATGCTTCTTCTATGATGTTTTCGATGTTGGAGGTTTTGCCGGTTCTTCTCTTTTGGAGGTTTATCTCCTCTTTTTGTTAGGCATACCTCCCCTGCCTCTTCTTTCTTTAACCAGTCGCTGTTTTGATGCTACTCGTTGTCTTGTTTCCAACAAGCTTGAGTTTGCTCAATTCGGAGCTCATTTGCAGAAGTTATGGTAGTTATGTTTTTATTGGATCCGTCTGTTGTCTTTAGCTGTGTTTTGTAGGCATTCAAGTGCTAAAGCCTCTATGGCGTGCGGTAGTACTGCTCATGGGAGCGGTAGTACCGCAGGGGCCAGTGGTAGTACCGCTCCTGGTGAGCGGTAGTACCGCTGCCTCTAGCCCAGAACGCTGTCACGCACGGAAGTAGGCGCGGAAGTAATTTTTTACTTCCGCGCCCTACGCGGTAGTACTGCTCTTGGTGAGCGGTAGTACCGCTGCCTCGTGTCCTGGCGCTGTTTCATGTGGTAGTAGGCGCGGATGTAATTTTTTGCATCCCACCTACACGGTAGTACCGCTCCTGTGAGCGGTAGTACCGCGCCGACTTTTTCTCTTAGCTAGCTCCAGCGGTTGTAGGCGCGGCAGTTATGCTTTTCTTCTGTGGTCGCGCGGTAGTAACGCAAGGACAGGCGGTAGTACCACTCCTGCGGTAGTACTACCCTGTTGCCCCTCTATAGTGTTGTTTCATTAGGCTTCTGCCGCCCTAGCGGCAGTACCGCTCGTAGGAGCGGTAGTACCGCTCTGTGCGGGCTGTGAGCATAACTGTTGGATTTTCCCCCTCCTATAAAAGGGGGACTTCTTCCCCAATGAACCTTATCCTTTGAGCTCATGTTCTTCCCCCATTGTTGACCTTCGAGCTTGCTAACTCTCAATCCCTCCATGGATTCTTGCTAGTTTTTGAGGGAAAAGAGAGAGGAGATCTAGATCCACATTTCCACCAATCACTTTCTCCTCTATGTGAGGGGAACCCCTTGGATCTAGATCTTGGAGTTCTTGGTGTTCTCCTTCTTGTTCTTCCTCTCATTTTCCTCCCTAGCATTAGCTGCTTCGCTGGGATTTGGGAGAGAAGGACTTGGGCACTCCGTGTGTCCTTGCCATTGCATTTGGTGCATCGGTTTGAGTTCTCCACGGTGATACGTGGAAGTTTCAAGTTGAGAAGCTTATTACTCTTGGGTGTTTGGGCACCCGAGAGCTTGTTCCTCTTGGGTGCCTTGGCGCCCTAGACGGTTGGTGTTGTTCGGAGCTCAATCATTGTGGTGTAAAGCTCCGGGCAAGTGTCAGGGTCTCCAATTAGGTTGTGGAGATCGCCCCAAGAAATTTGACGGGCACCAGTGACCTCCCCCAAGGGTTGTCAAAGTGTATGGGTTTGGTGACCGTCCCCAAGGGTTGCCATTTGTACGGGTTCGGTGACCGCCCTCAAGGGTCCCTTAGTGGAATCACGGCATCTTGCATTGTGCGAGGGCGTGAGGAGATTATGGTGGCCCTTGTGGCTTCTTGGGGAGCATTGTGCCTCCACACCGCTCCAAACGGAGATTAGCATCCACAAGGGTGTGAACTTCGGGATACATCGTCATCTCCGCGTGCCTCGGTTATCTCTTACCCGAGCCCTTTACTTATGCACTTTACTTTGTGATAGCCATATTGTTTCTTGTCATATATCTTGCTATCACTTAGTTGTTTATCTTGCTTAGCATAAATTGTTGGTGCACATAGGTGAGCCTAGTTGTTGTAGGTTTTGTGCTTTACAAATTAACTGCTAGGTTTATTCCGCATTTGTTAAGCCTAAACCATTATCATTTTAAAGCGCCTATTCACCCCCCCCCCCTCTAGGCGACATCCATGATCTTTCACTTTCCTTGGAGGAGAGACAAATCATGGCAAAAATCACTTTACATCATGGAAATTTTCCTTTCATCTTTCATGGGAATTTTTGCTTTCACGCGACCATGGTAAATATTGTTTTTGAGGGTTGGTAAATTTATTTTATAAAACATGACAATTACTACCAAGCAATATATGGTACACTTTTTGTGTTCTACTAGTAGATACCCCGCGTGTTGCTGCAGAAATTTGTAGTCTTTTGTTGTGCATCTCTTTAGAGCATAACACAATTCATACACTGGCTATTGGAAGTGTTGAAATGGTGAGCGATACTGCGAGCAAACAAAATTTTAAACCCCTTAGCACACCAAAATAATTGAACATTCATGGAAATAAATGTTATGTAAATACATTCCGACATGCTAAGCAAAACTTGGAAACTTCTATAGCAAAACTATGTGGTGCTCACTTGGTTTAGACAAATGACTTTTCTTACTGAACAAATATTTTTTTAGAACAAGGAGGAACAACTCGGTTCTATTTTCCATTGAAAATGAAACCATCAGCCAAAAGAAGGGTAACAACGTATGAGAAAGAGCAAGGGAAGACAAATGTACTATATCCAACTGCAAATTCAATACTACACATGCCTATCTGTTCCTATTGCTTGCCTTCTCATCATCAAGTGGGTGAGAGCAAAAAAACTAACCTAACATTAAATTACAATAAAGCGGATTTAGAAAGGATTCCACCAAAAAATCCCAAATTAATCCCGGGCATGTCTAGAAAGAATTGCAAAACTCATACACATAGCCTGGCTTCACAAATGTTAAAACTAATCACCATCAAGTCATATGTTACCACTTACGGAGAGAGGGGCAGAACTGAAGGAATGTGTAACCAAAATGAGAGGAAAACACCAGCCACAAATATTTGAAAATGCACTATTTTTTATCATATAAAAAATCTTACAGAGTACTCCGTATTACTCTGAAGGTGCTGAATTGCACATTAGAAATTCATTAGCTCTACCTGAAAGCATCTCCTTAATTGTTATCCAAGCAGATCAACTAACTCTCTGCAAATTAAGTTGAAACACAATTGAAATGGCTGTACATAAACTTAAAACAGAGAAAATCTGAATAATATAATGCACAAAAATTTGGATGCAAGATGATAGAACCTCGCATGCAATATTGTGTTGAATTTCCCAATCTGCACATCCATACATCTTAGAATTTGTACATGACCACGAGCCACATAACAATCAGTACAAAAAATGAAAAGGTAAGATGCATTTACACTTTTACAGTAGGCCCATAAAGCAAAGATCTGGACAAATATATAACGTGAACTACCTCATAGGCATTCACAGTACGTATGCATCTCTTCCAAAAAAACACATATGCCTTCAGGGGAACAACACAGGCTTAAAGATCTGACCAAATATAATACTGGAACAACTTCATCTTCCCTGCTCCGACAGACTTTGACTGGGGTCCGGCAGACTTGTCAATGCTTGGCATCGGTCTGGTACTCTGGATCCATCATGCCACCAAACTACGCTTTGGGGCCGGCAGCCTAGCACTTCCCGGTGCCGGCTACTCCGACTGGAAATCATGGTTTCCACCAGAGCTCACTAAACGTCATTCAGATCAAAGGAGATAGAAAGGGAGAAGAGCTCTCACCTTTGACGCACGTGGTGTTGAAGGAGGACGCTGATGGTGGCACGCATGGTTTGCCGGGAGGTCAGGTTCACGATACGACATATGGTGGTCATGGTGATCCCGAAGGGCGGCAGCGCGCAATTCTCTAATGTCGACGACCAAAGAAGCGTTGGCTGGCGCCTGGCGGCGACGGAGTATGAGGAGAAGTATGGCATAAATAAAGAGGGAAGGAGAAGAATTTGGAACAACATACTGGAGATTTATTGTTGGAGGGGAGATGAAAGGAAGGGGCAACAATCAGTGCGACGGGGAATCAGGCTTCGTTTTCATTGAAAAAAGAAGTAAAGCTCTGCATGCATTCAGTTGCCAAACACAAGCCCTGTGTAAAGGATGCATGCATGTATACTACATGAGGAGAATCGATGACGTGGCCAGTTGATGATGTGGATGTGCTGCATGTTGAGAGAATTGGCTGTAGTGGGGATCAACTTCTTAAGAATGTAAGATATGTTGGGGAACCTTGCATCAAATAAAAAATTTCCTACATTCACCAAGATCAATCTAAGAGTTCATCTAGCAACAAGAGAGGGGAGTGCATCTACATACCCTTCTAGATCGCGAGCGGAAGCGTTCAAGAGAACGGGGTTGAGGGAGTCGTACTCGTCGTGATCCAAATCACCGGAGATCCTAGCGCCGAACGGATGGCACCTCCACGTTCAACACACGTACGGTCAGCGTGACGTCTCCTCCTTCTTGATCCAGCAAGGGGCAAGGAGAGGTTGATGAAGATCCAGCAGCACGACGGCATGGTGGTGGATGCAGCTGGGTTCCGGCAGGGCTTCGCCAAGCGTTTGCGGGAGGAGGAGGTGTAGCAAGGGGGAAGGGAGGCGCCAGGTGTCAGGGTGCGACTGCCCTCCCACCCCCCCTCTTTATATAGGGACCCCAAGGGGGCTCCGGCCCTAGGAGATGGGATCTCCTAGGGGGGGCGGCGGCCAAGGGGGGAAACTTGCCCCCCAAGGCAAGTGGAGGCGCCCCTTCCCATAGGGTTCCCAACCCTAGGCACAGAAGGGGGCCCAGGGGGGCGCACCAGCCCATCAGGGGCTGGTTCCCCTCCCACTTCAGCCCATGGGACCCTCCGGGATGGGTGTCCCCACCTGGTGGACCCCCGGGACCCTTCCGGTGGTCCCGGTACAGTACCGGTGAACCCCGAAACTTTCCCGATGGCCGAAACTCGACTTCCCATATATAATTATTTATCTCCGGACCATTCCGGAACTCCTCGTGACGTCCGGGATCTCATCCGGGACTCCGAACAACTTTCAGCTTGCTGCATACTCATATCTCTACAACCCTAGCGTCACCGAACCTTAAGTGTGTAGACCCTACGGGTTCGGGAGACACGTAGACATCACCGAGACGGCTCTCCTGTCATTAACCAACAATGGGATCTAGATACCCATGTTGGCTCCCACATGCTCCTCGATGATGTCATCGGATGAACCACGATGTCGAAGATTCAAGCAACCCCGTATACAATTCCCTTTGTCAATCGGTATTTTACTTGCCCGAGATTCGATCATCGGTATCCCAATACCTCGTTCAATCTCGTTACCGGCAAGTCACTTTATTCGTACCGTAATGCATGATCCTGTGACCACACACTTGGTCACTTTGAGCTCATTATTATGATGCATTACCGAGTGGGCCCAGAGATACCTCTCCGTCATACGGAGTGACAAATCCCAGTCTTGATCCGTGTCAACCCAACAGACACTTTCGGAGATGCCCGCAGTATACCTTTATAGTCACCCAGTTACGTTGTGACGTTTGATACACCCAAAGCACTCCTACGGTATCCAGGAGTTACACGATCTCATGGTCTAAGGAAAAGATACTTGACATTAGAAAAGCTCTAGCAAAACGAACTACATGATCTTGTGCTATGCTTAGGATTGGGTATTGTCCATCACATCATTCTCCTAATGATGTGATCCCGTTATCAATGACATCCAATGTCCATAGTCAGGAAACCATGACTATCTGTTGATCAACGAGCTAGTCAACTAGAGGCTCACTAGGGACATATTGTGGTCTATGTAATCACACGTGTATTATGATTTCCGGATAATACAATTATAGCATGAATAAAAGGCAATTATCATGAACAAGGAAATATGATAATAATCCTTTTATTATTGCCTCCAGGGCATATTTCCAACAGTCTCCCACTTGCACTAGAGTCAATAATCTAGTTACATTGTGATGAATCGAACACCCATACAGTTCTGGTGTTGATCATGTTTTGCTCGCGGAAGAGGTTTAGTCAACGGATCTACGACATTCAGATCCGTATGTACTTTGCAAATATCTATGTCTCCATCTTGACCATTTTCAAGGATGGAGTTGAAACGACACTTGATGTGCCTGGTCTTCTTGTGAAACCTGGGCTCCTTGGCAAGAGCAATAGCTCCAGTGTTGTCACAGAAGAGAGTGATCGGCCCCGACGCATTGGGTATGACTCCTAGGTCGGTGATGAACTCCTTCATCCATATTGCTTCATGTGCTGCCTCCGAGGCTGCCATGTACTCCGCTTCACATGTAGATCCCGCCACGACGCTCTGCTTGCAACTGTACCAGTTTACTGCTCCATGATTCAACATATACATGTATCCGGTTTGTGACTTAGAGTCATCTAGATCTGTGTCGAAGCTAGCATCGACGTAACCCTTTATGACGAGCTCTTTATCACCTCCATAGACGAGAAACATGTCCTTTGTCCTTTTCAGGTACTTCAGGATATTCTTGACCGCTGTCCAGTGTTCCTTGCCGGGATTACTTTGGTACCTTCCTACAAAACTTACGGCAAGGTTTACATCAGGTCTGGTACACAACATGGCATACATAATAGATCCTATGGCTGAGGCATAGGGGATGACACCCATCTCTTCTTTAACTTCTGCCGTGGTCGGGCATTGAGCCAAGCTCAACTCACACCTTGCAACACAGGCAAGCACCCTTTCTTGGACTGATCCATATTGAACTTCTTCAATATCTTATCAAGGTATGTGCTTTGTGAAAGACCTATGAGGCATCTCGATCTATCCCTATAGATCTTGATGCCTAATATGTAAGCAGCTTCTCCAAGGTCCTTCATTGAAAAACACTTATTCAAGTAGGCCTTAATGCTGTCCAAAAGTTCTATATCATTTCCCATCAAAAGTATGCCATCTACATATAATATGAGAAATGCTACAGAGCTCCCACTCACTTTCTTGTAAACGCAGGCTTCTCCATAAGTCTGCATAAACCCAAACGCTTTGATCATCTTATTAAAGCGAATGTTCCAACTACGAGATGCTTGCACCAGCCCATAAATGGATCGCTGGAGCTTGCATACCTTGTTAGCATTCTTAGGATCGACAAAACCGTCCGGCTGCATCATATACAGTTCTTCCTTAAGATAGCCGTTAAGGAATGCCGTTTTGACGTCCATCTGCCATATCTCATAATCATAGTATGCGGCAATTGCTAACATGATTCAGACGGACTTCAGCTTCGCTATGGGAGAGAAAGTCTCATCGTAGTCAACCCCTTGAACTTGCCGATAACCCTTAGCGACAAGTCGAGCTTTATAGATGGTAATATTACCATCCGCGTCCGTCTTCTTCTTAAAGATCCATTTGTTTTCTATTGCTCGCCGATCATCGTGCAAGTCTGTCAAAGTCCATACTTTGTTTTCATACATGGATTCTATCTCGGATTGCATGGCTTCAAGCCATTTGTTGGAATCTGGGCCTGCCATCGCTTTTTCATAGTTCGAAGGTTCACCGTTGTCTAACAACATGATTTCCAGGATAGGTTTGCCATACCACTCTGGTGTGGAACGTGTCCTTGTGGACCTACGAAGTTCAGTAGCAACTTGGTCCGAAGTACCTTGATCATCATCATTAATTTCCTCTCCAGTCGGTGTAGGCACCACAGGAACATTTCCCTGAGCTGCACTACTTTCCGGTTCAAGAGGTAGTACTTCATCGAGTTCTACTTTCCTCCCACTTACTCCTTTCGAGAGAAACTCTTTTTCCAGAAAGGATTTGTTCTTGGCAATAAAGATCTTGCCCTCGGATCTTAAGTAGAAGGTATACCCAATGGTTTCCTTAGGGTATCTTATGAAGACGCACTTTTCCGACTTGGGTTCGAGCTTTTCAGGTTGAAGTTTCTTGACATAAGCATCGCATCCCCAAACTTTTTGAAACGACAGCCTAGGTTTCTTCCCAAACCACAATTCATACGGTGTCGTCTCAACGGATTTAGACGGAGCCCTATTTAAAGTGAATGTAGCTGTCTCTAGAGCGTATCCCCAAAATGATAGCGGTAAATCGGTAAGAGACATCATAGATCACACCATATCCAATAGAGTGCGATTACGAAGTTTGGACACACCGTTATGCTGAGGTGTTCCAGGCGGCGTGAGTTGCGAAACGATTCCACATTTCCTTAAGTGCGTACCAAATTCGTGACCTAAATATTCTCCTCCACGATCTGATCGTAAGAACTTTATCTTTCGGTCACGTTGATTCTCTACCTCATTCTGAAATTCCTTGAACTTTTCAAAGGTCTCAGACTTGTGTTTCATCAAGTAGACATACCCACATATACTTAAGTCATCAGTGAGAGTGAGAACATAACGATATCCTCGCGAGCCTCAACACTCATTGGACCACACACATCAGTATGTATGATCTCCAATAAGTTGGTTGCTCGCTCCATTGTTCCGAAGAATGGAGTCTTGGTCATTTTGCCCATGAGGCATGGTTCACATGTGTCAAATGATTCATAATCGAGAGACTCTAAAAGTCCATCAGCATGGAGCTTCTTCATGTGCTTGACACCAATGTGACTAAGGCGGCAGTGCCACAAGTATGTGGGACTATCGTTATCAACTTTACATCTTTTGGTATTCACACTATGAATATGTGTAACATTACGTTCGAGATTCATTAAGAATAAACCATTGACCATCGGGGCATGACCATAAAACATATCTCTCATATAAATAGAACAACCATTATTCTCGGATTTAAATGAGTAGCCATCTCGTATTAAACGAGATCCAGATACAATGTTCATGCTCAAATTTGGCACTAAATAACAATTATTGAGGTTTAAAACTAATCCCGTGGGTAAATGTAGAGGCAGCATGCCGACGGCAATCACATCGACCTTGGAACCATTCCCGACGTGCATCGTCACCTCGTCCTTCGCCAGTCTTTGCTTATTCCGCAGCTCCTGCTGTGAGTTACAAATATGAGCAACGGCACCGGTATCAAATACCCAGGAGTTACTACGAGTACTGGTAAGGTACACATCAATTACATGTATATCACATATACCTTTAGTGTTGCCGGCCTTCTTGTCCGCTAAGTATTTGGGGCAGTTCCGCTTCCAGTGACCCTTCCCTATGCAATAAAAGCACTCAGTCTCAGGCTTGGGTCCATTCTTTGACTTCTTCCCGGCAACTGGCTTATCGGGTGCGGCAACATCCTTGCCGTCCTTCTTGAAGTTCTTCTTACCCCTGCCCTTCTTGAACTTGGTGGTTTTATTGACCATCAACACTTGATGTTCCTTCTTGATTTCTACCTCTGCTGACTTCAGCATTGAAAACACTTCAGGAATAGTTTTCACCATCCCCTGCATATTTTAGTTCATCACAAAGCTCTTGTAGCTCGGTGGGAGCGACTGAAGGATTCTGTCAATGACCACCCCATCTGGGAGGTTAATGTCCAGCTGTGACAGGCGGTTGTGCAACCCAGACATTTTGAGTATGTGCTCACTGACAGAACTATTTTCCTCCATCTTACAGCTATAGAACTTGTCGGAGACTTCATATCTCTCGACCTGGGCATGAGCTTGGAAAATCGTTTTTAGCTCCTCGAACATCTCATATGCTCCATGTTGCTCAAAACGCTTTTGGGGCCCCGGTTCTAAGCTGTAAAGCATGCCGCACTGAACGAGGGAGTAATCATCAGCACGTGACTGCCAAGCGTTCATAACGTCTTGGTTCTCTCGGATGGGTGCTTCACCTAGCGGTCCTTCTAGGACATATGCTTTCTTGGCAGCTATGAGGATGATCCTCAGATTCCGGACCCAGTCCGTATAGTTGCTGCCATCATCTTTCAGCTTGGTTTTCTCTAGGAACGCGTTGAAGTTCATGTTGACATGAGCATTGGCCATTTGATCTACAAGACATTTTTGCAAAGATTTTAGACTAAGTTCATGATAATTAAGTTCATCTAATCAAATTATTTAATGAACTCCCACTCAGATTTGACATCCCTCTAGTCATCTAAGTGTTACATGATCCGAGTCGACTAGGCCGTGTCCGATCATCACGTGAGACGGACTAGTCATCATCGGTGAACATCTCCATGTTGATCGTATCTTCCATATGACTCATGTTCGACCTTTCGGTCTCTGTGTTCCGAGGCCATGTCTGTACATGCTAGGCTCGTCAAGTTAACCTAAGTGTTTTTGCATGTGTAAAACTGTCTTACACCTGTTGTATGTGAATGTAGGAATCTATCACACCTGATCATCACGTGGTGCTTGGAAACGACGAACTTTAGCAACGACGCAAAGTTAGGGGGAACACTTTCTTGAAATTATTATGAGGGATCATCTTATTTACTACCGTCGTTCTAAGTAAACAAGATGCATAAACATAATAAACATCACATGCAATTAAATAGTAGTGACATGATATGGCCAATATCATATAGCTCCTTTGATCTCCATCTTTGGGGCTAACGGTTTAGCAATAAAGTAAAGTAATTACATGGCCTTAAATCATTAACACGCAGGTCATACGATAATTAAGACAACTCCTATGGCTCCTGCCGATTGTCATACTCATCGACATGCAAGTCATGATTCCTATTACAAGAACATGATCTCATACATCACAATATATCATTCATCATTCATCACAACTTTTTGGCCATATCACATCACAAAGCAATTGCTGCAAAAACAAGTTAGACGTCCTCTAATTGTTGTTGCATCTTTTACGTGGCTGCAATAGGGTTCTAGCAAGAACATTTTCTTACCTACGAATAACCACAACGTGATTTGTCAACTTCTATTTACCCTTCATAAGGACCCTTTTCATCGAATCCGCTCCAACTAAAGTGGGAGAGACAGACACCCTCTAGCCACCTTATGCAACTAGTGCATGTCAGTCGGTGGAACCTGTCTCACGTAAGCGTACGTGTAAGGTCGGTCCGGGCCGCTTCATCCCACAATACTGCTGAAGCAAAATAAGACTAGTAGTGGCAAGAAAGTTGACAACATCTACGCCCACAACAGATTTGTGTTCTACTCGTGCAATAGAGAACTACGCATAGACCTAGCTCCGATACCACTGTTGGGGAACGTTGCATAAAATAAAAAAATTCCTATGTTCACCAAGATTAATCTATGAGTTCATCTAGCAACGAGAGAGGGGAGTGCATCTACATACCCTTCTAGATCGCGAGCGGAAGTGTTTAAGAGAACGGGGTTGAGGGAGTCGTACTCGTCGTGATCCAAATCACCGGAGATCCTAGCGCCGAACGGATGGCACCTCCACGTTCAACACATGTACGGTCAGCGTGACGTCTCCTCCTTCTTGATCCAGCAAGGGGGAAGGAGAGGTTGATGAAGATCCAGCAGCACGACGGTGTGGTGGTGGATGCAGCTGGGTTCCGGCAGGGCTTCGCCAAGCGTTTGCGGGAGGAGGAGGTGTAGCAAGGGGGAAGGAAGGCGCCAGGTGTCAGGGTGCGGCTGCCCTCCCACCCCTCTCTTTATATAGGGACCCCAGGGGGGCGCCAGCCCTAGGAGATGGGATCTCCTAGGGGGGCGGCGGCCAAGGGGGGAAACTTGCCCCCCAAGGCAAGTGGAGGCGCCCCCTCCTCTAGGGTTCCCAACCCTAGGCGCAGAGGGGGGGCCCAAGGGGGGCACACCAGCCCACCAGGGGCTGGTTCCCCTCCCACTTCAGCCCATGGGGCCCTCCGGGATGGGTGGCCCCACCTGGTGGACCGTCGGGACCCTTCCGGTGGTCCCCGTACAGTACCGGTGAACCCCGAAACTTTCCCAATGGCCGAAACTCGATTTCCCATATATAATTCTTTACCTCCGGACCATTCCGGAACTCCTCGTGACGTCCGGGATCTCATCCGGGACTCCGAACAACTTTCGGTTTGCTGCATACTCATATCTCTACAACCCTAGCGTCACCGAACCTTAAGTGTGTAGACCCTACGGGTTCGGGAGACACGTAGACATGACCGAGAGGCTCTCCGGTCAATAACCAACAACGGGATCTGAATACCCATGTTGGCTCCCACATGCTCCTCGATGGTCTCATCGGATGAACCACGATGTCGAGGATTCAAGCAACCCCGTATACAATTCCCTTTATCAATCGGTATTTTACTTGCCCGAGATTTGATCGTCGGTATCCCAATACCTTGTTCAATCTCGTTACCGGCAAGTCACTTTACTCGTACCGTAATGCATGATCCCGTGACCACACACTTGGTCACTTTGAGCAGCTCATTATGATGATGCATTACCGAGTGGGCCCAGAGATACCTCTCCGTCATACGGAGTGACAAATCCCAGTCTCGATCCGTGTCAACCCAACAGACACTTTCGGAGATGCCCGCAGTATACCTTTATAGTCACCTAGTTACGTTGTGACGTTTTATACACCAAAGCACTCCTACGGTATCCGGGAGTTACACGATCTCATGGTCCAAGGAAAAGATACTTGACATTGGAAAAGCTCTAGCAAAACGAACTACACGATCTTGTGCTATGCTTAGGATTGGGTCTTGTCCATCACATCATTCTCCTAATGATGTGATCCCGTTATCAATGACATCCAATGTCCATAGTCAGGAAACCTTGACTATCTGTTGATCAACGAGCTAGTCAACTAGAGGCTCACTAGGGACATATTGTGGTCTATGTATTCACACATGTATTATGATTTCCGGATAATACAATTATAGCATGAATAAAAGACAATTATCATGAACAAGGAAATATAATAATAATCCTTTTATTATTGCCTCTAGGGCATATTTCCAACAAGATATGATGGGAATTTTGTAATCCACATTTTTTTGTGTCTTCATGGAGGGGCCGCCACCCATGCCCCCTAGAAAGTAGGGCTCCCCGTCGAGGTATGCGTGAGGATCGCCTCTACCACACAACTGGGAAAGCTCCTATGTGCTGCTCTTTGCGGCAAATTGCCGGACGTACGCATAGACACATACCTTATTGGGCCGGCCCAAGCTAGCGACCAGCGGAACGGGTACTGTAGCGCGAGTTTGTTGACCTCACCTCTGGTGAAAGAGCCGACTGTGCTAGCCAGTAGACATTATCACAACGAATGTTTACATTGGTAGCGCAACATTATAAACAACCAAAAACAACGGAGATCCATTTTTTTTCCTTTTTTCGTGTTTTAATTTTTTTGCTTGAAATTCCAGAAAAATTAGAAAAAAATTAATATTGAAATTTGCAAACAATTTCGGAAATACCAAAAGCATTTAACACACGCAGATTTTCCGAAACTACTGAAAATTTTAAAAACATGAACAATTTTTGGAAATAGAAACATTTTATGAAATTTGCGAACAATTTTCGAAAACAGGAACAATTTTTGGAAACACGAAAATATTGAAAACAGGAACACGATCTGAATCTGTAGAACAAATTTGAGATGAAAAATATTTGGAAACATGAAACTTTTTGAAAACTAGAACATTTTTTGAAAACGATTTTTTTCGAAAACTGAAACATTTTCCAAATTCCAAGAAAAAATTGGATAAACGAACTTTTTTTTAAACTCCTAATTTTTTTTGGAAACACAAACATTTTTTAAAATTTACGAACATTTTTTGGAACTACTAAAATTAAAACACGAACATTATTTGAAATTCGCGAGCAATTTTTGAAACTCCTGAACAAAAAATTAAAAATAAAAAAAAATCTGGAAAATTGCGAACAAAGTTTTAAATAGGAACATTTTCTGAAACTCCCGAACAAAATTTGAAAACATTAACATTTTTTCGAAAACAAATTGTGAACAATTATCCAAAAATTGTGAACGGTCTTTGAGATGAAATCTTTTTTTGAAGTTCTTGAACAAATTTTGAAAAATTCTGATAATTGGAACAAAATCATAAAGAAAACAAAACAAAAACAAAAAAATAATATAGAAACAGAAAAGGAAATATAGAATAGAAACAGAAAAGGAAAAGAAAAACGAAAAATAAAAAATAAAAAACAAAAAGGGACTAGAAAACCAGTCCCAAAAACGGTTCAGCAACCTGCTAGAAGATTCCCAAAACCATTAGAAACCTGGACTGGAACCTTCCTAAAAGTTCCTAAAACCAGATGTAATCTTCTCGTTAGCTATATAGATGGGTCGGCCCAGTCGTTTGGTCAGTATCGTCGCTGTGTGCGTTACCTCGACATTTTGACACAGAGATCGTCGAATAGGAAATTCCCACAACTGGCAACTGTTCTCGTACGAGCGCTGCTACACACACGACAGTGCTCAGCCGATTCATGCACGATCCTACTAATCTAACCATGTATGCATGGGACAAAATGAGGTAGAACCGCTGGATGAAGCATCGTCCATCAATCGGCCAGTTAAGTATCGTCTGCATAGTACTTTCGTTCTCGTACAAGCTGTGTGTCTCCCGAAATCACTAATTAAGGAGTACTCCTTGTGGAGATCGCTCCACTTGTCGCAACCTGGGATTTTTCCTTTTTTCATAGATTTGTTTATTCAAAATGTTTTATTTCTTGAACCGCGCGTCCAAATCTCGAACCGTTTTCACCGTTGGATTCCACGCATCGAGATCTTCAAAACTAGATCCCATGTTGATAGGTTTCGATGAGAAAAAAATTCACGAAAAAGAACCGGACGAAAAAACCGAACCGGGAGCACGGGTTTTTCCCTTTCCGAAAGAGGCACGGACGTGCCTCTGACTAAATCACAACCGTGCCTCTCACGAAAGAAAAAAAAACAGAAAATGTGTTTTTGTCTATTTCCGAGGAGGCATGACCGTGACTCTCGCGAAAGCACAACCATACCTCTCGCGGAAGCAAAACCGTGCCTCTCGCGAAAGAGGAAAAAACAGAAAACATGTTTTTTTTCGTTTTCAAGAGGCACGGCTGTGACTCTCGCGAAAGCACAACCGTGCCTCTCGCGGAAGCAAAACCGTGCCTCTCGCGAAAGAAAAAAAAGAAAACACATTTTTTTCCTTTTTCAAGAGGCACGACCGTGACTCTCGCGAAAAAAATGCCTTTTTTGCGCAAAATTTTTTGGTCCAAAAGTTAGGGAAGACCGGTGGAAGACCAAAACGTAAAATAACCAAGAAAAAACCTGTTTAAAAAGCCAAAAACGCGTGCGAAAAAAATAAAAAAAAACAAAATCCGAAGGGAGCGCCCAGAGTGTGACACGTGGCGAATGGCTGAGAGCGTGCCAAGTGGCACTGATCATTGCGAGGCTCCTGAAGGAGCGCTTGTTATTTCGTTACTCCATGTGTCTCCACGAAGAAGGCTGGAACATTTTTTACAGCAGACTAGCCCTTGGCCCATGTAGATGGTTAAATGGAAAACTTTGGCGTGCGTATGTTAAAAAAAAACTTTGGCGAACGTATAGACTCATTGCTCCTCGCAAAAAACATGACTCAGTGTAGTTTTCATCTAGATGATTATACATTTAATTTAGCAAAGTTTTATTCGCTGTCGGTTTCGCTCTACCAAAAATTAGTTTGTCGTGCATAATCGGCTCATCACGTGGAAGGGAAATTTAGCTCACAGAAAGGTAACCACAATTTGGCTTGATCTCATGTGCCACCTCCGGCGAGCGATGCTTGTTCTTCCGTGCTATGCGGCTTCATCTCTTCGCGGTGGCGTGTTTATGGTTGAGGACTCCTGTTGGGGATATAACCCCGAGGTGTGACCCGCCCAGGAGGGGCCGGGTTACACCGTTGGCGATTCAATATGAAGAAGGCCCAAGTAGGTCCAAGAAGGTGAAACATGAAGACTTGTTGTGGCTTACAAGGTGGGCATGTTGAAGGCCCAAGACCTAGCAGCAGAGTCATGACCCAGAAGATGTGAGCCGCCACGATGGCGACTTGCCTAACAAGGCAGGGCGACTTAGAAATCGAGTTGGTCATGTTGTGTGTTTCGAGTTGGACTCTTGTAAATCCCAGGGCCTCGACTTGTGTACATAAAGGCGAGACCCAACGGCGGGTTAACTTAAGAAACAATTGATCGAGAGTTAGGTCAAGCGATTTCGCTCCCCTATAATTGATACTCAAGCAATACAAATCAAAGCAGGACATAGGCTTTTACCTTGTTGTGAGGGGCCGAACCTAGGTAAACTTGTGTCCTTCGCCCTGTCCAACCCCTTCGAGCTAACCTACATTGCGATGGCTCCACGCTTAAGTACTTTCACAAGGACATCTGCGGTGACAAATCCATGACTGTTGGCGCCCACTGTGGGGCCAGAGCACGGTGGTTTCGAGTTTTTTAAGGGAAATTTCCCAGGAATCAAAGGATACTCCGTGGGCTGGATGACTAAGAGTTGTCACGGCAAACTCTACATCGACGACGCTGGCTTGGCCTCCGAGGTCGACTCAATCGAGTATGGGTACCGAGCCCCTTTGGCGGAATTCACGTCTTCATGAAGGAAATATGCCCTAGAGGCAATAATAAAGTTGTTATTTTATATTTCCTTATTCATGATAAATGTTTATTATTCATGCTAGAATTGTATTAATCGGAAACTTGATACATGTGTGAATACATAGACAAAACAACATGTCCCTAGTATGCCTCTACTAGACTAGATCGTTGATCAAAGATGGTTAAGTTTCCTAGCCATGGACATGCATTGTCATTTGATAACGGGATCACATCATTAGTGGAATGATGTGATGGACAAGAACCATCCGTTAGCTTAGCATAATCATCGTTCAGTTTTATTGCTACTGCTTTCTTCGTGTCAAATATATATTCCTCTAACTATGAGATTATGCAACTCCCAGACACCGAAGGAATGCCTTGTGTGCTATCAAACATCACAATGTAACTGGGTGATTATAAAGATGCTCTACAGGTATCTCCGAAGGTGTTTGTTGGGTTGGCATAGATCGAGATTAGGATTTGACACTCCGAGTATCGGAGAGGCATCTCTGGTCCCTCTCGGTAATGCACATCATATGAAGCCTTGCAAACAATGTGACTAACGAGTTGGTCACGGGATGATGCTCTACGGAATGAGTAAAGAGACTTGCCAGTAACGAGATTGAACTAGGTATGAAGATACCAATGATAGAATCTCGGGCAAGTAACATACCGATGACAAAGGGAATAACTAATCTTCGTAGAATATGTGAAAACCAATATGGGCATCCAGGTTCCGCTATTGGTTATTGACCGGAGAGGTGTCTCGGTCATGTCTACATAGTTCTCGAACCTGTAGGGTCCGCACGCTTAACATTCGATGACGATTGGTATTATCTGATTTATGTGTTTTGGTGACCGAAGGTTGTTCGGAGTCCCGGATGAGATCATGGATGGCGAGGAGTCTCAAAATGGTCAAGAGGTAAAGATTGATATATTGGAAGGTAACATTCGGACACCGGAATGGTTTCGGGAAGTTTCAGATAATTTTCGGAGTACCAGGAGGTTACCGGAACCCCCCGGGAATTATTGGGCCTACAAGGGGTGGCCGCACCCCCTCCCATAGGGAGTCCGAATTGGACTAGGGGAGGGGCGCGCCCCCTTTCCTTCTCCAGTTCTCTCTCCTTTCCCCTTTTCCCCTCCGGAAAGAAGGAAAGGGGGGGATCGTACTAGGAGTGGAGTCCTAGTATGACTCCCCCCATGGCGTGCGCCCCTGGTGGCCGGCCTCCTCCCCCTCCTTTACATACGGGGGAAGGGGGCACCCCAAAGACACAAGAATGGTCTTAGCCGTGTGCGGTGCCCCCTCCACCGTTTACTCCTCCGATAGTATCATCATAGTGCTTAGCCGAAGCCCTGCGTGGATCACATCACCAACACCGTCATCACGTCGTCATGCTGATGGAACTCATTGACTCAATCGACACTCTGTTGGATCAAGAGTTCGAGGGACGTCATCGAGCTGAATGTGTGTAGAACTCAGAGGTGTCGTATGTTCGGTACTTGATCGGTTGATTCGAGAAGACGTTCGACTACATCAGCCGCGTTAAGTTAACGCTTCCGCTTTCGGTCTACGAGAGTACGTGGACACACTCTCCCCCTCACGTTGTTATGCATCTCCTAGATAGATCTTGCGTGAGTGTAGGATTTTTATTGAAATTGCATGCTACGTTTCCCAACAGTGGCATCCGAGCCAGGTCTATGCGTAGATGATATGCACAAGTAGAACACAAAGAGTTGTGGGTGGTGATCGTCATACTGCTTACCACCAATGTCTTATTTTGATTCGGTGGTATTGTTGGATGAAGCGGCCCGGACCAACCTTACATGATCGCGTTCATGAGACCGGTTCCACCAACAGACATGCAACTAGTTTTGCATGAAGGTGGCTAGCGGGTGTCTGTTTCTCCAACTTTAATTGAACCGAATTTGACTACGGCCGGTCCTTGTGAAGGTTAAAATAGCAAACTTGATAAATCACCGTTGTGGTTTTTGTGCCGTAGGTATGTACGGTTCATGCTAGCAGCCCGTAGCAGCCACGTAAAACTTGCAACAAACAAAGTAGAGGACGTCTAACTTGCTTTTGCAGGGCATGTTGTGATGTGATATGGTCAAGACATGATCTGATATAAAGATTGTTGTATGAGATGATCATGTTTTGTAAAAGTTATCAGCAACTAGCAGGAGACATATTGTTGTCGCTTTATTGTATGAAATACAAGCGCTATGTAATTGCTTTACTTTATCACTAAGAGGTAGCGATAGTCGTAGAAGAAATGGTTGGCAAGACGACCACGACGCTACAATGGAGATCAAGGTGGCAAGCCGGTGACGATGGAGATCATGACGTTGCTTCGGTGATGGAGATCATGAGCACAACATGATGATGGGCATATCATGTCACATATTTTGATTACATGTGATATTTATCTTTTATGCATCTTATTTTGCTTAGTACGACGGTAGCATTATAAGATGATCCCTCACTAAAATTTCAAGGTATAAGTGTTCTCCCCGAGTATGCACCATTGCGAAAGTTCTTCCCGCTGAGATACCACGTCATGATCGGGTGTGATAGGCTCTATGTTCAAATACAATGGGTGCAAGCCAGATTTGCACACGCAGAATATTCTGGTTAAACTTGACGAGCCTAGCATATACAGATATGGCCTCGGAACACTAGAGACTGAAAGGTCGAACGTGAATCATATAGTAGATATGATCAACATAGTGTTGTTCACCTTTGAAGACTACTCCATCTCACGTGATGATCAGCATGGTTTAATTGATTTGGATCATGTATCATTTGGATGACTAGAGGGATGTCTATCTAAGTGGGAGTTCTTAAGTAATATGATTAAATGAACTTAATTTATCATGAACTTAGTCCTGATAGTTTTTTTTGCATATCTATGTTGTAGATCAATGGCCCGTGCTACTGTTCCTTTGAATTTTAATGCATTCCTAGAGAAAGCAAAGTTGAAAGATGATTGCAGCAACTACACGGACTGGGCCCGTAACTTGAGGATTATCCTCATTGCTGCTTAGAAGAATTATGTCCTTGATGCACCACTCGGCGCAAGGCCTGCTACAGGAGCATAAGCTGACGTTGTGAACGCCTGGCGAGCTCGATCTGATGACTACTCGTTAGTTCAGTGTGCCATGCTTTATGGTTTAGAATCGGGACTTCAAAGACATTTTGAACATCATGGACCATATGAGATGTTCCAGGAGTTGAAGTTAATATTTCAAGCAAATGCCCGAGTTGAGAGATGTGAAGTCTCCAACAAGTTCTATAGCTGCAAGATGGAGGAGAACTGGGTACTACAATCACTTCAAGTGGGAGTTAATCTTCCAGATAATATAGTGATTAACAGAGTTCTCTAGTCACCATCACCAAGTTACTGGAACTTCATGATGAACTATAATATGCAAGGGATGACCAAAGCGATTCATGAGCTCTTCGTGATGCTGAAATCGACGAAGGTAGAAATCAAGAAAAAGCATCAAGTGTTGATGATTAAACAAGACCACTAGTTTCAAGAAAAGGGCAAAGGGAAAGATAGGGAACTTCAAGAAGAATGGCAAGCAAGTTGTCACTCCCGTGAAGAAGCCCAAAGCTGGACCTAAGCCTGAAACTGAGTGCTTCTACTGCACAGGAAATGGTCACTAGAAGCAGAACTACCCAAAAAAATGGCGGATAAGAAGGATGGCAAAGTGAACAAAGGTATATTTGATATGCATGTTATTGATGTGTACCTTACTAGTGCTCATAGTAGCCCCTGGGTATTTGATACCTGTTCGGTTGCTAAGATTAGTAACTCGAAACAGGACTTGCAAAATAAATAGAGAGTAGTTGAGGGTGAAGTGACGATGTATGTTGGAAGTGGTTCCAAGATTGATATGATCATCATCACACACTCCCTATACTTTTGGGATTAGTGTTGAACCTAAATAAATGTTATTTGGTGTTTGCATTGAGCATGAATATGATTAGATCATGTTTATTGCAATACCGTTATTCATTTAAGACAGAGAATAATTATTATTCTGTTTACATGAATAAACCTTCTATGGTCATACACCCAATGTTAATGGTTTATTGAATCTCGATCGTAGTGATACACATATTCATAATATTGATGCCAAAAGATGCAAAGTTGATAATGATAGTGCAACATATTTGTGGCACTGCCATTTAGGTCATATCGGTGTAAAACGCATGAAGAAACTCCATAAAGATGGACTTTTGGAATCACTTGATTATGAATCATTTAATACTTGAGAACCGTGCCTTATGGGCAAGATGACTAAAACTCCGTTCTCTGGAACAATGGAACGAGCTAGTGACTTATTGGAAATAATACATACCGATGTATGCGGTCCAATGAGTGTTGATGCTCGTGGCGGGTATCGTTATTTTCTGACCTTCACAGATGACTTGAGCATATATGGGTACATCTACTTAATGAAACACAAGTCTGAGACATTTGAAAAGTTCAAAGAATTCCAGAGTGAAGTGGAGAATCATCGTAACAAGAAAATAAAGTTTCTATGATCTGACTGTGGAGGAGAATATTTGAGATACGAGTGTGCCCTTCATTTAAAACAATGTGGAATAGTTTCACAGCTCACGCCACCTGGAACACCACAATGTAATGGTGTTTCCGAACGTCGTAACTGCACTTTATTGGATATGGTGCGATCTATGATGTCTCTTACCGATTTATCACTATCGTTTTGGGGTTATGCATTAGAGACAACTGCATTCACTTTAAACAGGGCACCGTCAAAGTCCGTTGAGACGAAACATTATGAACTGTGGTTTGGCAACAACCTAAGCTGTCGTTTCTTAAAGTTTGGGGATGCGATGCTTATGTCAATAGGCTTCAGCCCGATAAGCTCGAACCCAAATCAGAGAAATGTGTCTTCATAGGATACCCTAAGGAAACTATTGGGTACACCTTCTACCACAAGTCCGAAGGCAAGATTTTTGTTGCTAAGAACGGAACCTTTCTAGAGAAGGAGTTTCTCTTGAAAGAAGAGAGTGGGAGGAAAGTAGAACTTGATGAGGTAATTATACCTGCTCTCAATTTGGAAAGTAGCTCATCTAAGAGAAACTGTTCCCGTGATGCCTACACCAACTAGAGAGGAAGTTAATGATAAAAATCATGAAACTACATATCAAGTTGCTACAGAACCTCGTAGGTCTGGCATAGCACGATCCGCACCAGAGTGGTACAGTAATCCTGTTCTGGAATTCATGTTACTTGACCATGATGAACCTATGAACTATGAAGAAGCTATGATGAGCCTAGATTCCGATAAATGGCTTGAGGCCATGAAATCTGAGATAGCATCCATGTATGAGAGCAAAGTGTGGACTTTGGTGGATCTGCCCGATGATCGGTGACCCATAGAGAATAAATAGATCTTCAAGAAGAAGACTGGCGCTGATGGTTATGTCACTGTCTATAAAGCTCAACTTGTAGCAAGGGATTCTCGACAAGTTCAAGGAGTTAACTATGATGATACGTTCTCACCCGTAGCGACACTTAAGTCTGTCCGAATCATGTTAGAAATTGCTGCATTTTTTTATGATTATGAAATCTGGCAAATGGATGCCAAAACTGCATTCCTTGATGTATTTCTTAAAGAAGAGTTGTATATGATGCAACCAGAAGGTTTTGTCGATCCTAAGGGTGCTAACAAAGTGTGCAAGCTCCAGCGATCCATTTATGGACTGGTGCAAGCATCTCGGAGTTGGAATATACGCTTTGATGAGGTGATCAAAGCATATGGTTTTATACAGACTTTTGGAGAAGCCTGTATTTATAAGAAAGTGAGTGGGAGCTCTATAGCATTTCTAATATTATATGTGGATGACATATTGTTGATTGGAAATGGTATCGAATTTCTAGATAGCATAAAAGGATACTTGAACAAGAGTTTTTCAATGAAAGACCTTGATACGTCTCCAACGTATCTATAATTTATGAAGCATTCATGCTATTATATTATCTGTTTTGAATGATTACGGGCTTTATTATACACTTTTATATTATTTTGGGACTAACCTATTAACCAGAGGCCCAGCTCATATTGCTATTTTATTGCTTGTTTTAGTATTTCAAAGGAAAGGAATATCAAACGGAGTCCAAACGGAACGAAACCTTCGGCAGCGTGATTTTTTGGAAGAATATCATCCAGGAGACTTGGAGTTCAAGCCAGGGGAGCTTCGAGGAAGCCAGGAGATAGGAGGGCGCGCCCCCCTGTCTCATGGGCCACTCGAGCACCCCCCGACCAACTTCTTTTGCCTATATAGTCCCATATACCCTAAAAACATCGGAGGAGAAGATAGATCGGGAGTTCCGCCGCCGCAAGCCTCTGTAGTCACCAAAAACCTCTCGGGAGCCCGTTCCGGCACCCTGCCGGAGGGGGAATCCATCACCGGTGGCCATCTTCATCATCCCAACGCTCTCCATGACGAGGAGGGAGTAGTTCACCCTCGAGGCTGAGGGTATGTATGAGTAGCTATGTGTTTGATCTCTCTCTCTCTCTCTCTCTCTCTCTCTCTCTCTCTCGTATTCTCTCTCGTGTTCTCTCTATGGCACGATCTTGATGTATCCCAAGTTTTGCTATTATAGTTGGATCTTATGATGTTTCTCCCCCTCTACTCTCTTGTGATGAATTGAGTTTTCCCTTTGAAGTTATCTTATCGGATTGAGTCTTTAATGATTTGAGAACACTTGATGTATGTCTTGCCGTGCTTATCTGTGGTGACAATGGGATATCATGTGCCACTTGATGTATGTTTTGGTGACCAACTTGCGGGTTCCGCCCATGAACCTATGCATAGGGGTTGACACCCATTTTCGTCTTGGCAATCCGGTAGAAACTTTGGGGCACTCTTTGAAGTACTTTGTGTTGGTTGAATAGATGAATCTGAGATTGTGTGATGCATATCGTATAATCATGCCCACGGATACTTGAGGTGACAATGGAGTATCTAGGTGACATTAGGGTTTTGGTTGATTTGTGTCTTAAGGTGTTATTCTAGTATGAACTCTATGATAGATTGAGCGGAAAGAATAGCTTCATGTTATTTTACTACGAACTCTTGAATAGGTAGATCAAAACGGATAACTTTGAGGTGGTTTCGTACCCTACCATAATCTCTTTGTTTGTTCTCCGCTATTTGTGGCTTTGGAGTGACTCTTTGTTGCATGTTGAGGGATTGTTATATGATATATCTATGTTATTATTGTTGAGAGAACTTGCACTAGTGAAAGTATGAACCCTATGCCTTGTTTCCTACCAATGCAATACCGTTTACGCTCACTTTTATCATTAGTTACCTTGCTGTTTTTATAATTTCAGAATACAAATACCTTTATCTACCATCCATATTGCACTTGTATCACCATCTCTTCGCCGAACTAGTGCACCTATACAATCTACCATTGTATTGGGTGTGTTGGGGACACAAGAGACTCTTTGTTATTTGGTTGCAGGGTTGCTTGAGAGAGACCATCTTCATCCTACGCCTCCCACGGATTGATAAACCTTAGGTCATCCACTTGAGGGAAATTTGCTACTGTCCTACAAACCTGTGCACTTGTAGGCCCAACAACCTCTACAAGAAGAAGGTTGTGTAGTAGACATCAAGCTCTTTTTTGGCGCCGTTGCCAGGGAGGTGAGTGCTTGAAGGTATATCTTTAGATCTTGCAATCGAATCTTTTTGTTTCTTGTTTTATCACTAGTTTAGTCTATAAAAGAAAACTACAAAAAAATGGAATTGAGTTTGTCTCATACGCTTCATCTTTTTAATATCTTTCGTGAGAATGATGGTAAGGAAAATTGTGCTCAAGTGCTAGAAGAAGAAATCTATAAAATGTTTGTCACTAAATCTTTGAACATGAGCATGATTGCAATGTTGTTAGTATGAACTCTTTGAATATCCATAGTACTAATGATGATTGCACTAGTCATGATGAAAATATCTCTTATGAGCATGTCAACTTTTGTGGAGTGCATGTTTGCATGAACACACCGAATAGAGAAGATATATATTGCAAGAGGCATAAGCATTTAGAAACTAAATTGTTGCAAGAAAAGTTAAATGGGAGTGCTGAAAATTTACATTTCCTTTGTCGTACTTGTGAACTATGCAATGAACATGGTCATCTACATCTCCTATGCAAATTATTTCATGATCGAATTGTGTCCAAAAATTGTGATGATTTGATTTCCCTTGCACATTATAATGAACTTAGTTTGCTTTTGGGTTATGAAGAATTGAAACGTTTAACTAAGGATCTTCTAGATTTTGCCCTTAAGAAATTCCTTGATATTGATCTAGAGAAGATTTATTTGTATTGTGTGGTGAATTGCATTGAAAATCCTTATATTGCCAATTACATAAAGAAAAGAAAGCAAATAGAAGATGATGAGAATACTAATGAAAGGGAAGAGACTTCCCAATATCCTCCTATTATTTCTTATGATGAATCAGGTATCGAGGAGGAGCCTTCTATTCAACCAATCTCATCAATAAGGAGCTCAAAGAAGATGGTCGAACCCACACATAATGTGAAGAAGAAAAGGAAGAGGAGGAGGAGCAAAGGTAAAAAGGTATACCTCCCAAATGATGTTGCTCCTACTACTCATTGTGATGATGATAATTGCTATACTATTGGTGCTATCCGTACTATTAATGATGAGAGTGATTATGCTTATGATATGAAAAGGCCCAAGCTTTGGGAAGCTATGTTTGATGAGGATGAAATATTTGAGAATATATTTGCTGAAATTAATGTTTGTCTCAAGCTTGGGGAAGCTACATTTAATGAATATGATATTTTTAGCCTCCCAAGTTTTGATATGCAAAGTTGTTATGATGATAGCATGCCTCTTTATGATGATTATATTGATGAAAGTGGGTTTGGAAGAGTGTCAACTTTAGGAAGTAGTGATCCCACTATTTTGGAAGATGTTGAATCTTATTGTGATGAATATGAAAGTGGATTTGGAAGAGTGTCAACTTTATTAAGTGATTCCACTATCTTGGGAGAGGTTTCAATCGATTATGATGAGAACGAAGTTGCTACTTATGATGATTATTGTGATGAAACTTATGCTATAAAAAGTAGTGATGATTATATTTATAAAATTTGTCATGATTATGATTACCCTTTCTCTGAACATTACTCTTTTAATGTGGAAACAATTTATAGTATTCAAGTCTCTTATGATACTCCCACCATTCCGAATGAGAAGAATTTTGCTTATGTGGAGTGTAATAAATTTTCTATGCTTGTAGATCATGAAAAGAATGCTTTAGGTGCTGGTTATACTGTTGAATTCATTCATGATGCTACTGAAAATTATTATGAGATAGGAACATATGCTTGTAGGAATAGCAATAATATCAAGTTTCCTCTCTATGTGTTTAAATTCTTGAAGCTATGCTTGTTTTATCTTCCTATGCTAGTTGATTATTGTTCCCATAAGTTGTTTGCTCACAAAATCCCTATGCATAGGAAGTGGGTTAGACTTAAATTTGCTAGTCATATGCTTCATGATGCTCCCGTTATGTTTCAATTCTTATCTTTTATGTGAGCATCATTGCCATCATCATGCCTAGCTAGAAAGGCATTAAAAAGCGCTTGTTGGGAGGCAACCCAATTTAGTCTTGTTACTTGCTTTTTGTTACTATTTAGTAATAAATAATCCATATAGCCTCTGGTTAGATGTTGTTTCATGTTTTAATTAGTGTTTGTGCCAAGTAGAACCTTTGGGAAAACTTGGGTGAAGTCTTTATGATCATGCTGTAAAAAACAGAAACTTTGCACTCACGAGAATATCTGCCATTTTTTACAGAAGAGTGATTTTAGGTTGATTCTTTTTGAAGATGATCAATATACAAATTCCTCAGGTCCACCAATTTAATTAATAATTTTTGGAGTTCCATAAGTATACGTTTGATACAGATTACTACAGACTGTTCTGTTTTTGACAGATTCTGTTTTCATTGTGTTGTTTGCTTATTTTGATGAATCTATGGCTAGTATGTAAGGGTATGAACCATAGATAAGTTGGAATACAGTAGGTTTAACACCAATATAAATAAATAATGAGTTCATTACAGTACCTAAGTGGTGGTTTGTTTTCTTATACTAACGGAGCTTACGAGTTTTGTGTTGAGTTTTGTGTGGTTGAAGTTTTCAAGTTTTGGATAAAGATTCGATGGACTATGGAATAAGGAGTGGCAAGAGCCTAAGCTTGGGGATGACCAAAGCACCCCAAGGTAATATTCAAGGACAACCAAGAGCCTACGCTTGGGGATGCCCCGGATGGCATCCCCTCTTTCGTCTTCGTTCATCGGTAATTTACTTGGAGCTATATTTTTATTCACCATATTATATGTGTTTTGCTTGGAGAGTCATTTTATTTTGTTAGTATTTGCTTGATGTTATTTATAATAATTTTTTTCATCTTTATTTTCAATAAAAATGTCAAGGATAGCCTTTACCATGCTTATTTTGCATGTATACATGTTGCTGTTTCAAAACAGAAAGTTTACCGCTGTTGAAAAAATTTCCTAGAAAATTAAGAGAGTGATATAATGTTGAATCTTTTTGCATAATGAGCTCTGATAAATCTTTTACAGCTTAATATTTTTCTTATAATTTTTGGAGTTAGGGAAGTATGATGAATCTTGCATTCTTTACAGACTATACTGTTTTGGCAGATTGCTGTTATGTTTGCATTGTTTGCCTATGCTTGCTTGTTTAATGATTCTGTTTGAGAATAGGAGTATTAAATATGCAGAGACATTTAATATCCAATGTTGAATAATAATCTTAGTAATTTGTTACAGTAGAAAATGATAAGGTTTTGCATTGTTTTATACTAACTTATCTCACGAGTTCTTGTTGAGTTTGGTGTGGATGAAGCTTTTGAGAAATAGAGAAACCGTAATATAAAAGGAATTAAGGAGACACAAAAGCTCAATCTTGGGGATTCCCAAGGCACCCCAAGATAATATTTCAAGAAGTCTCAAGCATCTAAGCTTGGGGATGCCCCGTTAGGCATCCCACCTTTCTTCTTTAACAATTATCGGTTAGTATCGGTTGAACCTAAGTTTTTGCTTCTTCACATGAGTTGTGCTATCCTTGCAGTGTTATTTTGTTTTGCTTTGCTTGCTGTTTGAATACAATACCAAGATCTGAAATTCTTAAATGAGAGAGAATCTTCACATGGCTACATAATTATTTAGCTACTCATTGATCTTCACTTATATCTTTTTGGAGTAGTTTTTCATTTACTCGTGTGCTTCACTTTTATCCTATGAGTAAATGGTTGAATGAGTTGAATGTCATAAATATGAAATTACATATGTTTCATTTGCTTATCCCATGGGGAGTAGTGACTTTACATTTAAGAAGTAGAGGTTGTAAATTTATTGACGGTTAGCAAGCATTGTATTGGTCATTTGAACAATTCATGAAAGAATATTGAAGGAAGAGAGATTTCACATATAAATATATTATCATGGACATCTTTTATAATTGTGAGCACTCATTAAGTATGACATGCTAAAGAGTTGATGTTGGACAAGGAAGACAACGTAATGGGTTATGTTTTCTCACATCTCAGTTAAAGTATATTGTCATGGATCATTCAAACATGTTGAGCTTGCCTTTCCCCCTCATGCTAGCCAAAAATTCCTAGCACCAAGTAGAGATACTACTTGTGCTTCCAAATATCCTTAAACCCAGTTTTGCCATGAGAGTCCACCATATCTACCTATGGATTGAGTAAGATCCTTCAAGTAAGTTGTCATCGGTGCAAGCAATAAAAATTGCTCTCTAAATATGCATGACTTATTAGTGCGGAGAAAATAAGCTTTGTACGATCTTGTTATGGAAGCAATAAAAGCGACGGACTGCATAATAAAGGTCCATATACAAGGGGCAATATAAAGTGACGTTCTTTCGCATTAAGATTTTGTGTATCCAACCCTAAAAGCGCATGACAACCTCTGCTTCCCTCTGCGAAGGGCCTATCTTTTACTTTATGTCTTTTACTTTATGCAAGAGTCAAGGTGATCTTCACCTTTCCCTTTTTCATTTTATCCTTTGGCAAGCACTTTGTGTTGGGGTGATCCTGATATATATATCCAATTGGATGTAAGTTAGCATGAACTATTATTGTTGACATCACCCAAAGGTGAATACGTTTGGAGGCAACACTATAAGCCCCTATCTTTCTCTGTGTCTGATTAAAACTCCATAACCACAAGTATTGCGTGAGTGTTAGCAATTGTAGAAGACTATATGATAGTTGAGTATGTGGAGTTTGCTAAATCAAAGCTCTGACATAGACCCTTCCTGAAAATAAGATGAATTGCAATTGTTTGATGACTAAGAATGAAGTTTGCTAGTTTTCAAGAAAGTTTATGGTCTATGCTTTAACATGTGAATAGCTTGTTACTTGATCATGAAAAGTTTTATGAGATGAACTACTGCTATGACATATAAACAAGCTAGAAAAGGTGATTGAAATTATCATTGATCAAACTTGTGCACCTTCTAGCATTCACACTTCATAAATTCTTTGTTTTATCATTTACCTACTCGAGGACGAGCAGGAATTAAGCTTGGGGATGCTTGATACGTCTCCAACGTATCTAAAATTTATGAAGCATTCATGCTATTATATTATCTGTTTTGAATGATTACGGGCTTTATTATACACTTTTATATTACTTTTGGGACTAACCTATTAACCGGAGGCCCAGCCCATATTGCTGTTTTATAGCCTGTTTCAGTATTTCGAAGGAAAGGAATATCAAACGGAGTCAGAACGAAACCTTTGACAGCGTGATTTTTTGGAAGAATATCATCCGGGAGACTTGGAGTTCAAGCCAGGGGAGCTTCGAGGAAGCCAGGAGATAGGAGGGCGCGCCCACCTTCCCTGGGCGCGCCCCCCTGTCTCGTGGGCCCCTCGAGCACCCCCCCCCCCCACCGACTTCTTTCGCCTATATAGTCCCATATACCCTAAAAACATCGGAGGAGAAGATAGATCGGGAGTTCCACCACCGCAAGCCTCTGTAGCCACCAAATACCTCTCGGGAGCCCGTTCCGGCACCCTGTCGGAGGGGGAATCCATCACCGATGGCCATTTTCATCATCCCGACACTCTCCATGACGAGGAGGGAGTAGTTCACCCTCGAGGCTGAGGGTATGTACGAGTAGCTATGTGTTTGATCTCTCTCTTTCTCTCGTATTCTCTCTCGTGTTCTCTCTATGGCACGATCTTGATGTATCCCGAGCTTCGCTATTATAGTTGGATCTTATGATGTTTCTCCCCCCTACTATCTTGTGATGAATTGAGTTTTCCCTTTGAAGTTATCTTATCAGATTGAGTCTTTAATGATTTGAGAACACTTGATGTATGTCTTGCCGTGTTTATCTGTGGTGACAATGGGATACCATGTGCCACTTGATGTATGTTTTGGTGACCAACTTGTGGTTCCGCCCATGAACCTATGCATAGGGGTTGGCACACGTTTTCGTCTTGACTCTCCGGTAGAAACTTTGGGGCACTCTTTGAAGTACTTTGTGTTGGTTGAATAGATGAATCTGAGATTGTGTGATGCATATCGTATAATCATTCCCATGGATACTTGAGGTGACAATGGAGTATCTAGGTGACATTAGGGTTTTGGTTGATTTGTGTCTTAAGGTGTTATTCTAGTATGAACTCTATGATAGATTGAGCGGAAAGAATAGATTCATGTTATTTTACTACGAACTCTTGAATAGATAGATCAAAACGGATAACTTTGAGGTGGTTTCGTACCCTACCATAATCTCTTCGTTTGTTCTCCGCTATTAGTGGCATTAGAGTGACTCTTTGTTGCATGTTGAGGGATTGTTATATGATCTATCTATGTTATTATTGTTGAGAGAACTTGCACTAGTGAAAGTATGAACCCTATGCCTTGTTTCCTACCATTGTAATACCGTTTACGCTCACTTTTATCATTAGTTACCTTGCTGTTTTTATAATTTCAGATTACAAATACCTTTGTCTACCATCCATATTGCACTTGTATCACCATCTCTTCGCCGAACTAGTGCACCTGTACAATCTACCATTGTATTGGGTGTGTTGGGGACACAAGAGACTCTTTGTTATTTGGTTGCAGGGTTGTTTGAGAGAGACCATCTTCATCCTACGCCTCCCACGGATTGATAAACCTTAGGTCAACCACTTGAGGGAAATTTGCTACTGTTCTACAAACATGTGCACTTGCAGACCCAACAACGTCTATAAGAAGAAGGTTGTGTAGTAGACAGCAGACCTCGGTGAAGCTACTTACATATTGGGAATCAAGATCTATAGAGATAGATCAAGACACTTGATAGGACTTTCACAAAGCACATACCTTGGTAAAGTTTTGAAGAAGTTCAAAATGGATCAGTCAAAGAAAGGGTTCTTGCCTATGTTACAAGGTGTGAAGTTGAGTCAGACTCAACGCCCGACCACTGCAGAAGATAGAGAGAAAATGAAAGTTATTCCCTATGCTTCAGTCATAGGTTCTATCATGTATGATATGCTGTGTACCAGACCTGATGTGTGCCTTGTTATAAGTTTAGTAGGGAGGTACAAAGTAATCTAGGAGTGGATCACTGGACAGCGGTCAAGAACATCTTGAAGTACCTGAAAAGGACTAGGGATATGTTTCTCGTTTATGGAGGTGAAAAAGAGCTTGTCATAAATGGTTACGTTGATGCTAGCTTTGACACTGATCCGGATGACTCTAAGTCACAATCCGGATATGTATTTTTATTGAATGGTGGAGTTGTCAGTTGGTGCAGTTCCAGGCAGAGCGTCGTGGTGGGATCTATGTGTGAACTGGAGTACATAGCTGCTTCATAAGCAGCAAATAAAGGAGTCTGGATGAAGGAGTTCATATCTGATCTAGGTGTAATACCTAGTGCATCGGGTCCAATGAAAATATTTTGTGACAATACTGGAGCTATTGCCTTGGCGAAGGAATCCATATTTCACAAAAAGACCAAACACATCAAGAGGCGCTTCAAATCCATCCAAGATTTGGTCAAGGAGGGAGACATAGAGATTTGCAAAATACATACGGATCTAAATGTTGCAGGCCCGTTGACTAAGCCTCTTCCACGAGCAAAACATGATCAACACCAAGACTCCATGGGTGTTAGATTCATTACAATGTAATCTAGATTATTGACTCTAGTGCAAGTCGGAGACTAGAGGAAATATGCCCTAGAGGCAATAATAAAGTTGTTATTTTATATTTCCTTATTCATGACAAATGTTTATTATTCATGCAAGAATTGTATTAACCGGAAACTTGATACATGTGTGAATACATAGACAAAGCGACATGTCCCTAGTATGCCTCTACTAGACTAGCTCGTTGATCGAAGATGGTTAAGTTTCCTAGCCATGGACATGAGTTGGCATTTGATAACGGGATCTCATCATTAGTGGAATGATGTGATGGACAAGACCCATCCATTAGCTTAGCATAATGATCGTTCAGTTTTATTGCTACTGCTTTCTTCATACTTATATAAGTTCCTCATACTATGAGATTATGCAACTCCCGAATACCGGATGAACACTTTGTGTGCTACCAAATTTCACAACGTAAATGGGTGATTATAAAGGTGCTCTACAGGTGTCTCCAAAGGTGTTTGTTGGGTTGGCATAGATCAAGATTAGGATTTGTCACTCCGTGTTTCGGAGAGGTATCTCTAGGCCCTCTTGGTAATACTGATCACTATAAGCCTTGCAAGCATTGTGACTAATGAGTTAGTTGCAGGATGAAGTATTACGGAATGAGTAAATAGACTTGTCGGTAACGAGATTGAACTAGGTATGATAATACCGATGATCGAATCTCGGGCAAGTAACATATCGATGACAAAGGGAACAACATATGTTGTTATGCGGTTTGACCAATAAAGATCTTCGTAGAATATGTAGGAACCAATATGAGCATCCAGGTTCCGCTATTGGTTATTGACCGGAGACGTATCTCGGTCATGTCTACATAGTTCTCGAACCCGTAGGGTCCACACGCTTAATGTTCGATGACGATTGGTATTATGAGTTTATGTGATTTGTTGTACCGAAGATTGTTCGAAGTCCCGTATGAGATCATGGACATGACGAGGAGTCTCTAAATGGTCGAGACATAAATATTGATATATTGGACGACTATATTCGGACACTGGAAGTGTTCCAGAGAAGTTTCGGATAAAACCGGAGTATCGAGGGTTACCGGACCCCCCCCTCGGGAAGCTATTGGGCATCATGGGCCTTAGTGGAGAAGAGAGAGGGGTGACCAGGAGGTGGCACCACCCTTTGTCGGCCTCCTCCTCCCTCCCTCCTTTATATAGGGGGGAGGGGGCACCCGTAGACACACAATTTGATCAAGTTGATCTTTTAGCCATGTGCGGTGCCCCCCTCCACAGATTTCCACCTCGGTCAAATCGTCGTAGTGCTTAGGCGAAGCCCGGCGCCGGTAACTTCATCATCACCGTCACCACACCGTCGTGCTGACGGAACTCTCCCTCAGCCTCAGCTGGATCTAGTGTTCGAGGGACATCACCGATCTGAACGTGTGCAGATCACGGAGGTGTCGTGCGTTCGGTACTTGATCGGTGGGATCGTGAAGACGTTTGATACGTCTCCAACGTATCTAGTTTTCCAAACACTTTTGCCCTTGTTTTGGACTCTAACTTGCATGATTTGAATGAAACAAACCCAGACTAATGTTGTTTTCAGCAAAACTGCCATGGTGTTGTTTATTGTCCAGAAAATAAAAGTTCTCGGAATGACCTGAAAATCCACGGAGATAAATTTTGGAAAATATAAAAAATACTAGCAAAAGATGAAGGCCAGGGGGCCCACACCCTGTCCACGAGGGTGGGGGCATGTCCCTGTCTCGTGGGCCCCCTGATGCTCCACTGACCTCAACTCCAACTCCATATATTCCATTTTGTGGAGAGAAAAATCAAAGAGGAAGTTTCATCGCGTTTTACGATACAGAGCCGCCGCCAAGCCCTAAAACCTCTCAGGAGGGCTGATCTAGAGTCCATTCGGGGCTCCAGAGAGGGGGATTCGTCGCCATCATCATCATCAACCATCCACCATCACTAATTTTATGATGCTCACCGCCGTGCGTGAGTAATTCCATCGTAGGCTTGCTGGACGGTGATGGGTTGGATGAGATTTACCATGTAATCAAGTTAGTTTTGTTAGGGTTTGATCCCTAGTACCCACTATGTTCTGAGATTGATGTTGCTATGACTTTGGTATGCTTAATGCTTGTCACTAGGGCCCGAGTGCCATGATTTCAGATCTGAACCTATTATGTTTTCATGAATATATGTGAGTTCTTGATCCTATCTTGCAAGTCTATAGTCACCTATTATGTGTTATGATCCGACAACCCCGAAGTGACAATAATCAGGATACTTCTCGGTGATGACCATAGTTTGAGGAGTTCATGTATTCACTAAGTGCTAATGCTTTGGTACGGTTCTCTATTAAAAGGAGGCCTTAATATCCCTTAGTTTGCATTAGGACCCTGCTGCCACGGGACGGTAGGACAAAAGATGTCATGCAAGTTCTTTTCCATAAGCACATATGACTATATTCGGAATACATGCCTACATTACCTTGATGAACTGGAGCTAGTTCTGTTTCACCCTATGTTATAACTATTACATGATGAATTGCATCCGACATAATTATCCATCATTGATCCAATGCCTACGAGCTTTTCACATATTGTGCTTTGCTTATTTACTTTATCGTAGCTACTGTTACAATTACTACAAAACTGCTATCTTTACTTTTGCCACTGTTATCATTACTATCATACTACTTTGCTATTAAATACCTTGCTACAGATACTAAGTTATCCAGGTGGGGTTGAATTGACAACTCAACTGCTAGTACTTAAGAATATTCTTTGGCTCCCCTTGTGTCGAATCAATAAATTTGGGTTGAATACTCTACCCTCGAAAGCTGTTGCGATCCCCTACACTTGTGGGTAATCAAGACTAATTTCTGGCGCCGTTGCCGGGGAGCATAGCTCTATTCTTTGAGTAACTTGGGATTTATATCTGCTGATCACTATGAAGAACTTGAAAGACGCAAGAACTAAGATTTTTTTCCCTCAACTATGAGGGGAGGTAAGGAACTGCCATCTAGCTCTGCACTAGATTCTCTTTCTGTTATGGATAAGCTTGCAACACCTAAACCTGCTACTGTTATTAATTCTGATATGTTGCATGTTATTGATGATGTCACTTCTGCTACGCATGATACTTGTGATGAAACTACTTCTATGCTTGATACTACTGTGCCATTAGGTGAATATCTTGATGAACAACTTGCTAGGGTTAGAGAAAATGAAATCATTGATGAAAGCGATGATGAAGGTTCTCCCCCTAATTATGAATTGCCTATTGTTCCTGAGGGTTATGTTATGGATGAAGAAGCTGCTAGAGCTATTTTTGCATGTAATGATAGGTATGATCTTAAGAAGTTATTAGCCAAATGGAAGCAGCAATCCCTTAATGCTAGAATGAAACCTGACCCTGATTTTGCTACTTCACCTATCTGTGTTACTGATAAGGATTATGAATTCTCTGTTGATCCTGAGATAATTACTTTAGTTGAACCTGATCCTTTTTATGGCAATGAGTCTGAAACTGTTGTGGCACATCTTACCAAGTTGAATGATATAGCCACCCTGTTTACTAATGATGAGAAGTCTCGCTATTATTATATCCTTAAGATATTTCCATTCTCATTAAAGGGTGATGCTAAAACTTGGTTTAATTCTCTTGATCCTGGTTGTGTGCGTAGTCCCCAGGATATGATTTATTACTTCTCTGCTAAATATTTCCCTGCTCATAAGAAACAAGCTGCCTTGCGGGAAATATATAATTTTGTGCAAATCAAAGAAGAGAGTCTCCCACAAGCTTGGGGGGGGGGCTTCTCCGATTACTTAATGCTTTGCCTGATCACCCTCTTAAGAAAAATGAAATACTTGATATCTTTTATAATGGACTAACCGATGCTTCCAAGGACTACTTGGATAGTTGTGCTGGTTGTGTTTTCAGGGAAAGAACAGTCGACCAAGCTGAATTGGTATTGAATAATATGTTGACAAATGAAAATAATTCGACTCTTCCTGAGCCAATTCCTGAGGCAATTCCTGAACCAATTGAGCCAACTCCTGAGCCTATTCCTAAACCTACTCCGAAGAAGAGAGGTGTTCTATTTCTCAGTCCTGAAGATATGCAAGAGGCAAAGAAATCAATGAAAGAAAAAGGTATTAAAGCTGAAGATGTTAAGAATTTACCTCCTATTGAAGAAATACATGGTCTTAATATACCTCCTATCGAAGAGACACCTTGTCTTGACTTCCCGACACAGGTAGTAAAGGTAAATTCTCTCTATAGATATGATAAAGTTGAAATCCCATCTACTAAATTTGCTAGCCAGTGCTTAGATGAATTTGATGACTTTATGGATAAACAAGCAAATTTCAATGATTATGTTAGTAGACAATTGAAAAATAATGCTTATATGATTGGACGCTTGAGTGATTATATGTCTAGAGTTAAGGGTGAACTTAAACTCACTAGTAAACATGTTTCTATGGTCGCCACTCAAGTTGAACAAGTACTTAAGGCTCAGAATGAATTACTAGATGAACTAAATAATAAACATGATTTTGCTGTTAGAGTGGCTACTAGAACTGGTAAAATGACCCAGGAACCTTTGTATCCTGAAGGCCACCCTAAGAGAATTGAACAAGATTCTCAAAATAATAATCTAGATGCTCCTAGTTCTTCTAAGAAGAAGAAAAAGAAAAATGATAAGACTTTGCATGCTTCTAGTGAGCCTAATGTAGAAACACCTAAGAATCCTAATGATACTTCTATCTCTGATGCTGAAACACAATCCGGAGATGAACACGAACCTGATGATAATGCTAAGAATGATGTTCATGATGATGCTCAACCTAGTAATAACAATGATATAGAAATTGAACCTGCTGTTGATCTTGATAACCCACAATCAAGAAAATCAACGTTATGATAAGAGAGATTTTGTTGCTAGGAAACATGGTAGGGAAAGAGAACCATGGGTTCAGAAACCCATACCTTTTCCTCCTAAACCATCCAAGACAAAGGATGATGAGGACTTTGAGTGCTTTGCTAAAATGATTAGACCTATCTTCTTACGTATGCGCTTACCTGATATGCTTAAATCAAACCCTTATGCTAAATATATGAAGGATATCATCACAAATAAAAGAAAGATACCGGAAGCTGAAATTTCCTCCATGCTAGCTAATTATACTTTTAAGGGTGGAATACCTAAGAAACTTAGTGATCCCGGAGTACCCACTATACCATGCTCCATCAAAAGAAATTATGTTAAAACTGCTTTATGTGATTTAGGAGCCGGTGTTAGTGTTATGCCTCTTTCCTTGTACCGTAGACTTGAATTAAGTAAGTTGACACCTATTGAGATATCCTTGCAAATGGCTGACAAATCAACTGCCATACCCGTCGGCATCTGTGAGGACGTGCCTGTTGTTGTTGCAAATGTTACTATCTTAACAAACTTTGTCATTCTTGATATTCCTGAGGACAACATTATGTCGATTATCCTTGGTAGACCCTTTTTAAATACTGCAGGTGTTGTTATTGATTGCAACAAAGGCAATGTCACTTTTCATGTTAATGGAAATGAGCGTACGGTACACTTTCCGAGGAAACAACCTCAAGTTGACAGTATAAATTCTATTGGGAAAATTCCATCAATTATATTTGGAGGTTTTGAATTTCCTCTTCCTATTGCAAAGAAAAAGTATGATATTCTTATTATTGGGGATGTTCATATCCCCGTTGAGGTAACCTAGTGTCACTTCGAAATTTCTACGGTTTTATGTGATTCGGAATGAGTTTGTTAACAAGACTTGATCAACCTTGTTAGTGGATTCCTTTTGATGATCATGAGATGGATGAAACTAGAAGGAACAACCTTCTGTACCTTCTCTTTACTTTTTGTTACTTAGAATAAATAAAGTAGAAATAAAATATTTTGTATTTTTTCTGAATTACCCATGCAATAAAAAATATCCCAAAAATAAAAGTGCTCCAAATGCCCTGCAAATTTAGTATGATTTTTTATGGAATATTTGAGGATTTTAGGCACTGAGAACACTGCAGGGGGCAAATACCTGGCCACGAGGGTGGAGGGCGTGCCCACACCCCCTGGGCACGCCCCCTGTCTCGTGGGCCCATGGTGGACCCCCTCCACTTATTCCTGCACCCACACACTCCGTCTTCATCCCAAAAAAATCCCTATCCATCTCAAGCACGAGTTCCAGCTCATTTTGCTGTGATTTTCGATCTCCTTGCTCAAAGCTCCATTCACAAAACGGCTTTGGGAGATTGTTACTTGGTATGTGACTCCTCCATTGGTCCAATTAGTTTTTGTTCTAGTGCTCTATTCATTGCAAATTTTTGCTGCATAGGTGGCCCAGTTCTTGAGCTTGCATGTCAAACTTATAAGGTCCCAAGTAATTATAATGCATGATATAGGCTCTAGGCACTTATGGGAGTAGCTGTTATCAATCTTGTTCAGTTTTATTTACTTTTATTTTGAAGTTACTAAAAATTTCAGAAATATTGCAGAAAAAGAAATATGTTCAGGAAAATATACCAAGGTGGTTCTTCAAGGAAGAAAGGACCCCGACTCGCAATACGTGAGCTCGGCGACAAACTACCAAGGGAAGCTGATGTACGGCCTTGTGAATGGCCGTCGGAGCCATTTATGGTTGCAGCGGGTATGAAGGATGAATTTGATGCATATGTGCGTAATGCCGACCTTGAGGCGTTCATGCAAGATAAGTCCCCGCAATACCGATATTTGACTGATTCATTTGTTAGAAGGTTTAAATTTACATCTTCGCGCAATTCTCAAAGTGTCATGTTTGATATTTATGATAAATCATGTACCATGGACCTAGAATATTTTACTACTGCTTGCAAACTCCCGCGGTGGGGAAGTGTTAATGAACCTAGTAAATCTGAATATAAAGATTTTCTTGCTAATATCACTGTGGGAGAATCTAGGGACATATTACAAGCTACCATAGGGAGCATTCATTTTCCTTCTATACATTATTTTGCTCTTTTCATTGGTAGATGTATTAATGGTAAAGAGGAAGCATGTCACATGTGTGTCCCTGATCTTTGTGTTCTCAAGAGTGCTGTATTAGGTGATAAACAATACAACTTGGGGGCAATTGTTGCACGTAGGTTGCATCATAATGGTTTAGTTGGAGACTTTTGCGGAGGAATTTATGCAACCTGTGTGGCTAATTATCTTGAGATACCTATACATGAAAATGATACGGAGTTGCCTCCCGCTTGTTTAGATCATAATGCTATGCTTAGTCATCAATTTCTTGAGAGGAATGACCAATTCCTCCAATATCGACTAATCATTGACATACGTCGTGCTGTCCATGTTACTCTCCCTGCTCCTACCCCTTTTGATTATCAGGCAAAACGAAGATATGTTGTCACCAGGGAGAAAGCAAATGAATACGAGAGGAGGGCGGAAGCAGCCCGCCGACAGGCTGCAGCTGAAGAGGCAATGACTGCTGCATCTCAGTACAACCCCAATTACAACTACGGATATCAGTCAGGCTACCCATCGCCATAGACCAACTTAGGCTAAAAGCCTAAGCTTGGGGGAGTATGTATTTCCCACCCACTTTACATTCATGTTCACACACTTATTCTAGTTGTCGGTGCTCATACTCTTTCATTATACTACCCATGCTAGTTTAAATTCTTTTTCTAGTTTTCTCCTTGTGTGTTTGATAAACTCTAAAGAAAACCAAAAAAAATAGTTAGTTTAACTCCCATGTTGTAGTAGTAGTAATTAAAAAGAAAACCCAAAAAGATTTCTCGTTCTTCTTTTACTTGTTGGGAACTTTCCCGTGTAAATAGTTTTTTCTTTTCTTTCTTTGGGGGTCAGGAGTAGAAGACCATAATGACAATGTTAGTGGCTCTTATATGCATGATTGTTGATTTAATTTAGAGCCCATATTACTTTGTCTTCTCTCTTGAATGAATGCTTGCAGATTCCAGCTTAGTCCAATGCACGTGCACTATTATTATTATACACACCGTTCGGTCGTGCAAGTGAAAGGCAATAATGACAATATATGATGGACTGTTTGAGATGAGAGAAGCTGGTATGAACTCGACCTCTTTTGTTTTTGTAAATATGATGAGTTCACCATTCCTGATTCAGTCTATTATGAATAGACATATTTGCAATGAGATTTAGAGATTATGGTTGCTTATGCCATGCTTAATTAGCTATGAGTTATAATGGTTTACCTTGCGTGCCAACATGCTATTAAAATGATTGTGATGTGGTATGATGAGAGGTATCCTCCTTTTGAGTGAATTGAGTGACTCGACTTGGCACATGTTCACGCATGTAGTTGAAACAAAAATCAACATAGCCTTCACAATATTTATGTTCATGCTAGATTATATCCTACTCATGCTTGCACCTAGTGTAAATTAATTTTAATGCATGTTCATGACTGTTGTCCCTCTCTCAGTTGGTCGCTTCCCAGTCTTTTGCTAGCCTTCACTTGTACTAAGCGGGAATACTGCTTGTGCATCCAAACTCCATGAACCCCAAAGTTATTCCATATGAGTCCACCATACCTTCCTATATGCGGTATCTACCTGCCATTCCAAGTAAATTTGTATGTGCCAAACTCCAAACCTTCAAATGAAATTCTGTTTTGTATGCTCAAGCAGCTCATGTTTCAACTAGGGTTGTCTGTATCTTCCATGATAGGTGGGTTATTCTCAAGAGGAGTGGACTCCGCTCCTCATTCACGAGAAAATAGCTGGTAACCGGGATGCCCAGTCCCATGATCAAAAAGATCAAAGCAAACCCAAATAATTAAACAAAACTCCCCCGGGATTGTTGTTAGTTGGAGGCACTTGTTGTTTCGAGCAAGCCATGGATTGATGTTTGTTGGTGGTGGGGGAGTATAAACTTTACTGTTCTGTTTGGCAATCACCTATAATGCATGTAGGATGGAAGATATCGCCATCTCATAGTTGTTGTGTTGACAGTGTGTAACGCCCCGAGACCGACGCTCCAGAAGACTTCCAGCTATTCCGAGTTTCGTCGTGTGATTTGTTTTATTTGTTGCATTCATCCTTGCATCATGTGCATTACATCATGTCATCATGCCATCATATCATTAATTTTTAAAACCTAAATAAATTGTAGGGATTTTTCGATCCATTTAAATCGAGGGACTCACATGGTGACTTCTCTTTATAACATACCCTCCCGATATTTAGGGAGCTATATTAAATATTTCTTTATTTCAGAAATCACCAAAACACACTTACAAAATAATTTCGTTCCTTTTTTGCTTCAGGTTTGGTCTCCAACCTTGCCAATAATTTATTTCATCATTTTCCGGAGCTCCACCAAAAATCCGAACATTTTTGGACCTTCCTTTTATCAAGTCCTAGTTCAAACCCATTTGAATTAAATTCAAATGAGTTTGAATTCTTATCGTTCGATCTTGGCCATTTCTATTTCCTTGGAACCAGCGCATTTTTGCGAGTCCGGGAAAATTACCCCCGTGCGCAAATTCTTTCGTTAACCCTCTCTTTCTTTTTTTCTTCTCTCTAATTTGTTTTCTGCTAAAGAAAATAAGAATAAGGGGGAGAGAGGAGCAAGCCCAGTCGGCCTCCTGCAGCCCAGCTAGGCCCTTTGTCAGCCCACCAGGCCTCTGCCATTTTTTCTCTCCACTGGGCCGGCCTCCCAGGCCCAGCCGGCGCCCCACCGATCCGACCGAACCCTAGCCCCGCTAGCCCGACTCCCTCGTCCTCTCTTCTCGCCCGATCCCTCACGCCGCCATCTACCTCTCCTCGATCCCCATCTCCTTCCCCTGCTCGCGCCGCCAGAGAGGAGCGAGAGCTCCTCGCTCGATCCCCATCTCCCCTCGATCTCCTCCCTCACGCCCCTTCTTCCTCTGCCGCTGCGCCGTCGTTTTGGCCGGCGAGCCCATCTCCTCCGTCCATCCCCATCGTCCCACTGCTGCGCCGTCTCCTTCACCTCCTGCCCGCGTCCCTCTGCTGCCTTATCGCCGTCGAGTTGCGCCGCAGCGCCGACCTCGCCCGCGCCACCACCTCTCCACCTCTCCTGGACCTCCGCCCGCCGGCCACAGGAGCCGCTGCTGGCTGCCGTCCCGCGCTCCTCGCTCCCCTTGCCAGCCAGGAGCTCGTCCCCGAGCTCGGCCAACTCCGGCGGCCCCGGCGCCCGCGCCAAGCTTGCCGCCTCGCCATCTGGTTCCGCCTCAGCCATCCCCGAGCGCCACCGTCCGGCTCCCGTCGCCCCTTTGCAGGAGCAGCCCCATGCCCCGCCTCTGCCTTGTTCGAGCAGGGAGGAGGATGCGCCTCCGCTCGCCCTCATCGACCAGGAACGCCAAGGCCAAGACCAGCCCCGGGCAGGACCTCGTGTTCATCTACATCGCCAAGACCCTAGGCCTTTTGGTGTTGCTCTGTTTTGGAACGCCAAGTACCTCGACGCCGAAGACCCGTGTACAACTACTGTTTCCTGCCTAGAACGACTACCGTCGACGTGCATTTCGCCAAGTACCGCTACCGACGAGCCCCGAAGGACTTGGTTGCGACAAGTTCCTTTCCAAACGGTGAACGTCTACTCCACGACTGCTGCAAGAACAACTACTTCCACTACGATATGTACCACTACCGTCGCCGTGAACAACTACTTCCCACGACGACCCCGAGAACGTCTACTTCCCTCTACGAAACTCGACCCGCTCCGAAAACGCACGCTTCGAAGGTATAACCCGAGACGCCGTCCGTGGACCGAATGCATGTGTTGTATGAGATGCACCCTATGTTTGCACCGTGCCCGTTTGCTTCATGCACGTTCCTCCTCGTTCGCCATGCCGATGAACCGTGGGAACCCGGTAACCGGGATCACCCCACCATCTCTAGCATGTTCCGCACATCCGCACGCCTCCTTTTGCACCGGTATCTCCATGAGTACCGGGACCGGAATGTTGCCGTGGCACCATTTTTGTTTCGCCGCCGTGGCACCCTTTTTGTTCCGCCATGGTGACCAATGCTTCTTTAATGCTCTTGTCAACATTTTCATAAAATTGCATAAAACTTGTATATGTCATCCGCATCATGATAACAACATTTAAAATGTTTAAACTTGTTGTTGCATTAAATTGCTAAATTCATATGGGGATTTACCGGATTTGTTGTTTTTATATCCGGCCCCATTTAAATTGTTTAGATGTATAGTTTATATTATGCTTCCCCTCTTGCCATGCTTAACAACATTTAATATTGTTGGGTACATAAACGGGATCAAACTAAATAACTTATCGTGGTGTTTCGTCAATATGCAGTTGCATATTGAGCTCCATTTAATTTGTAGGATTGTTTGTTGCACTTTGCCATGCCATGCCTCATTAAACCGGACATGCATCATACTTGTTTGTGCATCATGACTTGTTTATGCTTGTGTGTTTACTATGTTGTTTGTTTCTTTCCGGGTTGCTTCTCTCGTTAGCTTCGGTTTCGTTCCGGAGTTGTGAGGATTTGTTCGTCTACATCCGTTTGTCTTCTTCATGGATTCGTTCTTCTTCCTTGCGGGATCTCAGGCAAGATGATCATACCCTCGAAATCACTACTATCTTTGCTATGCTAGTTTGCTCGCTCTTGCTATGCCAATGCTACGATGCCTACCATTTGCTTGTCAGCCTCCCAAATTGCCATGTCAAACCTCTAACCCACCATGTCCTAGCAAACCGTTGTTTGGCTATGTTACCGCTTTGCTCAGCCCCTCTTATAGCATTGTTAGTTGCAGGTGAAGATTGAAGTTTGTTCCTTGTTGGAACATGGAGATGATGTTCCTTGTTGGAACATGTTTACTTGTTGGGATATCACAATATATCTTATTAAATTAATGCATCTATATACTTGGTAAAGGGTGGAAGGCTCGGCCTTATGCCTGGTGTTTTGTTCCACTCTTGCCGCCCTAGTTTCCGTCATATCGGTGTTATGTTCCCGGATTTTGCGTTCCTTACACGGTTGGGCTATAATGGGAACCCCTTGACAGTTCGCCTTAAGTAAAGCTCTTCCAGCAATGCCCAACATTGGTTTTACCATTTGCCACCTAGCCTTTTCTTTCCCTTGGGTTCTGCAGACTCAAGGGTCATCATTTTTTAACCCCCCCCCCCGCGGCCAGTGCTCCTCTGAGTGTTGGTCCGAACTAGAGCCCTGTGCAGCGCCCCCTCGGGGAAACTCGAGGTTTGGTTTTAGTTGTACGGATTGCTCATCTGAGTGTGCCCTGAGAAAGAGATATGTGCAGCTCCTATCGGGATTTGTCGGCACATTCGGGCGGTGTTGCTGGTTTAGTTTTACCCTGTCGAAATGTCTTGTTGTACCGAGATACCGAGTCTGATCGGAATGTCTCGGGTGGAGGTCTATTCCTTCGTTGACCGTGAGAGCTTGTCATGGGCTAAGTTGGGACACCCCTGGAGGGATTTGAACTTTCGAAAGCCGTGCCCGCGGTTATGGGCAGATGGGAATTTGTTAACGTCCGGTTGTAGAAAACCCGAAGTTGACCTTAATTAAAATACATCAACCGCGTGTGTAACCGTGATGGTCTCTTTCCGGCGGAGTCCGGGAAGTGAACACGGTGTTGGAGTTATGCTTGACGTAGGTTGCTATAGGATCACTTCTTGATCATACTTTTATCGACCGTGCTTTGCCTTCTCTTCTCGCTCTCATTTGCGTATGTTAGCCACCATATATGCTAGTCGCTTGCTGCAGCTCCACCTCATTACTCCATCCTTCCTATAAGCTTAAATAGTCTTGATCTCGCGGGTGCGAGATTGCTGAGTCCCCGTGGCTCACAGATACTTCCAAAACCAGTTTGCAGGTGCCTATGTTACCGTGCAGATGACGCAACCAAGCTCAAGGAGGAGCTCGATGAAGATCTTGCCCTTTGTGTTGTTTCGTTCTAGTTGATCAGTAGTGGAGCCCAGTTGGGGTCGATCGGGGACCTTTGTCGCATTTGGGGTTCTTCTTTTATTTTGGTTCCGTAGTCGGACCTTGATTGTATCTGGATGATGTAATGCTTTATTCATGTAATTGTGTGAAGTGGCGATTGTAAGCCAACTATGTATCTCTTTCCCTTATGTATTACATGGGTTGTGTGAAGATTACCTCACTTGCGACATTGCTTTCAATGCGGTTATGCCTCTAAGTCGTGCTTCGACACGTGGGAGATATAGCCGCATCGAGGGCGTTACAAGTTGGTAATCAGAGCCTTCCCCGACCTTAGGAGCCCCACTGCTTGATCGTTTTTAGCGGCCGAGTTGTGTCTAGAAAAATGTTTTGAGTCATTTAGGATTATATATATCGGAGAGTTAGGAATTCTTTTTACTCCCCAGTCTCTTCATCGCTCTGGTAAGGCATCCTGACGTAGAGTTTTGACTCTTCTCTTCTCAAATTTCACTAAAAAATTTTTTAGGATCACGCGGGTATCTTGGAATCGTTCCGATGGTTTTATGATGAGAACATTGTCTTGGTGCCTCCTGTCAGGGGTTTAGTGGAAGTGTCCCGGGGAGTTGAGCTCTGAGGTGTTGTCGTCATAATTTTATCGTTGCAGTTCTGGAATACCTGAGTTTAGTACGCCGACATCGAAAATCTCTTTTATGCAGTTGTTGGTGAGATAACCCCGATAACCCAGTACTGAGGTGAGTACGGGAGTATTGCCATGACTTGTATAACGGATGCTTTTCGAAGGTTGAGGTAGACGATTTCCGAAGGTTTCTTGGTTATGTGTTGAAGGATGGATACAGCTGGATGTAGGATTTGTTAGTTTTGGGTGAGATATTATGCTTCCCCTGTATCCCCAACACCTGATTGCATAACCGGAAAATTTCGGGAGTTTCATAGGTGGGAATTCAAGTAGCTCTTAGGATATCTTTCCGACAGATGTATGATATGAAATTGGGGTTCGACGTCTAGTGGTCCGCCTATTCACGGTCGTTTTACAGTGGTCTCGTTGTGTCTTAAAGAGTCCTTGGCTATGCCGACTCGGGGACGCTTCGTATGTCATGTGCACTGCCTTGTACATGATGGTGCTGTACGATCGAGCCCGTGTAGGCCCCACCACGAAAACTTCGGACGAAATCTCTATCATATGTTTGTTCTGGCTTATTTTGCAAGCCAATCCTTTGTTTTGTTTTGAGTTGTGGTATTCGAGTTGCTTCGAAGTCAAATGTTGATTCCATACCTTTTCCAAATGGTGTTCTCATATTCCTATGTGAATACTAATCCTTCTTGATCATCGAGTCTGTCTTGTCAATCCTTTTTTAACCGGTGTGTCTCTCCTCAAGTGGATCCGTTCACGTCAACATTTGCAAGATCATTTATCACTTCTTCTCAACGGTGTTTGTTTCATCCGTCTCCAAGTTGCCTTTGTTTTTCCCACCCTCCCTCCCTTTTGTTTTTCTTCAAGGACTAAGATTTCTTCTTCAAGTATCCATTTTATTGATGGGAAGTTTCTCCATTCTTTTCCGTCAATGTTCTTATCCGGTGATTCTCATGAAGATTCTAATGGAGCTTCAAGTTCGTCATTCCTCGTTCTTTTCTTCTCCGGTGGATTTAATTCAAGCTTTGGTATTAAGCATACTCCTTTTCTTTTTTTCCAATGCTTTTCTTATGCCGGTGCACCTCTTAATCATCCATCTCTCGCTATTAAATTGTTCCGGAGTGCTCAAGATATCTCGAAGATTCGTGTTTCCACTCTGCATTCGTTCAAGCTCTTTCGAGATTGGTATCTCATTCAAGTCATTTAATTCAACCGGTGCAACATCTCTTTTAAATCTTTTCAACGGTGTTCTTTTGAGTGGGCCCTAACCCACAGGTTTTTTCCCAGGATCTTACCTGACTCTTCTATTTTCCCAGAGCTATCCTAAATTCTTCTCCAAGTTTGACGTAAGAATGAGTTATCATTAGTCAAATGCTTTTCTCCAAGATCTTTCAAATTCTTTTCATAGTTGGCTCAACCTCTTCGCTTTTGATTCTTCCGGTGTGCCTCAATAATTCTTGGTGGTGTTTCTCGTTGTCATTCTCATCATTTGAAGACCGAAGAAGAGTTTCTCTTTAATCTTGCTCTATTCTCTTCAAGATTCATGGTGCTAGCTTGTTGCCATCCTCTCATAATTGTTTTCGATTGTGAGAATCTTTTTCACCCATCAGGAGATATTCAAGAGTCTTCTCAGTTTGTCATCCGGAGTCCATCAATTCAGGTTTATTCATTCTCAGCCGTCAGTTATCATTCTCCTATCTTGCCGGTGCATCTATCGAATATCCTCTAATCAGTTCTTGATCTCTTTGTTCTCATGTATCTAGTTTGTCTCAAGCACCTTCGTTCATTTGCTAATTCTTACCGGTGATGCACCCCTACTTCGATCATTTTCAATTCTTACGGTGGTTCTTTCAAGATCTCTCTTCCTTGTTCATCATATCAATTCATTTGTTGTTCCAATCCTACCGGTGGTTCGTTGAAGACCTTCTCAAGTTTCGCTATATCTCTTTTAATCCTTTCTACGAGAATAAGTAGTATGCCAAATCCGTTGATTGTCATCAATTTAATTGGTGAAGGATAAGCATAACATAATTCTTATTCTTGTTCATCCAAGTGATTAATTCTTTATTCCGGAGGCCCTTAAAATTCTCGGTTTCATTTGTTTCATCTTCTCTTTTTCCCGGAGTTCCAAGCTCTAATTATCACGGAGATCCATCTAAATCTTTGCAAGGATTCACCTTGTGTTTTCAATTTCTCTTTCTTTTCATTCCTTTTGTTTACCGGAGTTCTTCATGGAGGTTCTACATGATGGTTCATCAAGGATTTAATTCCCTTCTCAAAGTTTTCATCGAGATTCTTTCCTAAGGAGCTCAAGCTTTCTTCATATGGTAATCCGGAGTGCAATTCTTTCTACCATATTTTGGAGGTGGTATTATGTCATTCTTGATAATTTGAGTTCATGTTCCATGATTCACATGTTGTTAAGTATGAGATATTTTAAATCCATCAACCTCGTTGTTGGAGTTATCTTGTGTCATATTTCACCTAAAAGCCTTCCATTGGGAATGTTGCTATTTGTGGTGCTTGCCAATGATCCAAGTTATCTCTTTATCATCTTGGTGGAAGAAGTTTTCATCTCTTCGTTGATCTCAAGCAAGCAATTGTTTCCGTTAGTGGCCGGTTGTCACCTCATAATTTTGAGATGTTTTCCATAAGCCCACTACAAGCTTGTGCTTTTCGTTGTTGATTTTCCAACAACTCCGTTCAATTCTTCTTTGCAAGGATGCTTTCCAAACTCATTTGTGGCAGAAGTTGGCATTTTCTTCTCCATTCTGTTATTCCAATGATATATCTTCTATTATTTCTTCCGGAGGCATTGTGACGTTGCTCTTTTCACTCACCATCTCGATTCGTGAGGATCGTGTTCTTTTCATGCTTATCCATTTAACAGGAGTGTCGTGTTTTCATTCGAGTTCTCTAATCTTATCAAGTTTTCCCTCCTTCCTCAACTGGAGAGCTGTCTGAAATCCTTCTTACCCATTGTGCCATTCTTTCAATAGTTCCAGAGGCAGTGTGTTGTTGATTTCATCAAGTAACATCCCATCTTCTCAAATTCATGTTCTATTCCTTCCATGTTCAATCGGAGTACTGCCCGAATTCTTCCCCTCTCATCTTGTTTTAACCGGAGTGGTTTCGAATTCTATCTTGTCCATTAAACTCTTGATTCATGTCTTTGCAACCTTCAAGTTCTCGTAATGTTCCTTGTTCCTTTTTTTTTCTAACGGAGTTCTTCTCAGTTGTGCTCTTTCTTTTAAATTGCTCAACCTCTCAAGGTTCTTTGGTTTCACTCATTGGTCAAAGAAGCAACTTAGGTTTACCTCTTCTCTTCCTCTTCCGTTTCTCTCCGGTGCCATCCTAGATCTCGGGACGAGATCCTCTTGTAGTGGTGGAGTGTTGTAACGCCCCGAGACCGACGCTCCAGAAGACTTCCAGCTATTCCGAGTTTCGTCGTGTGATTTGTTTTATTTGTTGCATTCATCCTTGCATCATGTGCATTGCATCATGTCATCATGCCATCATATCATTATTTTTAAAACCTCAACTAAATAAATTGTATGGATTTTTCGATCCATTTAAATCGAGGGACTCACATGGTGACTTCTCTTTATAACATATCCTCCAATATTAGGGAGCTATATTAAATATTCCATTGTTTTGGAATCACCAAAACACACTTACAAAATAATTTCGTTCCTTTTCTGCTTCAAGTTTGGTCTCCAACCTTGCCAATAATTATTTCATCATTTTCCGGAGCTCCACCAAAATCCGAACATTTTTGGACCTTCCTTTTATCAAGTCCTAGTTCAAACCCATTTGAATTAAATTCAAATGAGTTTGAATTCTTATCGTTCGATCTTGGCCTTTCTATTTTTCTTGGAACGAGCATATTTTTGCGAGTCCGGGAAAATTACCCCCGTGCGCAAATTCTTTCGTTAACCCTCTCTTTCTTTTTTTCTTCTCTCTAATTTGTTTTCTGCTAAAGAAAATAAGATTAAGGGGGAGAGAGGAGCAAGCCCAGTCGGCCTCCTGCAGCCCAGCTAGGCCCTTTGTCAGCCCACCAGGCCTCTGCCATTTTTTCTCTCCACTGGGCCGGCCTCCCAGGCCCAGCCGGCGCCCCACCGATCCGACCGAACCCTAGCCCCGCTAGCCCGACTCCCTCGTCCTCTCTTCTCGCCCGATCCCTCACGCCGCCATCTACCTCTCCTCGATCCCCATCTCCTTCCCCTGCTCGCGCCGCCAGAGAGGAGCGAGAGCTCCTCGCTCGATCCCCATCTCCCCTCGATCTCCTCCCTCACGCCCCTTCTTCCTCTGCCGCTGCGCCGTCGTTCTGGCCGGCGAGCCCATCTCCTCCGTCCATCCCCATCGTCCAGCTGCTGCGCCGTCTTCTTCACCTCCTGCCCGCGTCCCTCTGCTGCCTTGTCGCCGTCGAGCTGCGCCGCAGCGCCGACCTCGCCCGCGCCACCACTTCTCCACCTCTCCTGGACCTCCGCCCGCCGGCCACAGGAGCCGCTGCTGGCTGCCGTCCCGCGCTCCTCGCTCCCCTTGCCAGCCAGGAGCTCGTCCCCGAGCTCGGCCAACTCCGGCGGCCCCGGCGCCCGCGCCAAGCTTGCCGCCTCGCCATCTGGTTCCGCCTCAGCCATCCCCGAGCGCCACCGTCCGGCTCCCGTCGCCCCTTTGCAGGAGCAGCCCCATGCCCCGCCTCTGCCTTGTTCGAGCAGGGAGGAGGATGCGCCTCCGCTCGCCCTCATCGACCAGGAACGCCAAGGCCAAGACCAGCCCCGGGCAGGACCTCGTGTTCATCTACATCGCCAAGACCCTAGGCCTTTTGGTGTTGCTCTGTTTTGCAACGCCAAGTACCTCGACGTCGAAGACCCGTGTACAACTACTGTTTCCTGCCTAGAACGACTACCGTCGACGTGCATTTCGCCAAGTACCGCTACCGACGAGCCCCGAAGGACTTGGTTGCGACAAGTTCCTTTCCAAACGTGAACGTCTACTTCCACGACTGCTGCAAGAACAACTACTTCCACTACGATATGTACCACTACCGTCGCCGTGAACAACTACTTCCCACGACGACCCGAGAACGTCTACTTCCCTCTACGAAACTCGACCCGCTCCGAAAACGCACGCTTCGAAGGTATAACCCCGAGACGCCGTCCGTGGACCGAATGCATGTGTTGTATGAGATGCACCCTATGTTTGCACCGTGCCCGTTTGCTTCATGCACGTTCCTCCTCGTTCGCCATGCCGATGAACCGTGGGAACCCGGTAACCGGGATCACCCCACCATCTCTAGCATGTTCCGCACATCCGCACGCCTCCTTTTGCACCGGTATCTCCATGAGTACCGGGACCGGAATGTTGCCGTGGCACCATTTTTGTTTCGCCGCCGTGGCACCCTTTTTGTTCCGCCATGGTGACCAAATGCTTCTTAATGCTCTTGTCAACATTTTCATAAAAATTGCATAAAACTTGTATATGTCATCCGCATCATGATAACAACATTTAAAATGTTTAAACTTGTTGTTGCATTAAATTGCTAAATTCATATGGGGATTTACCGGATTTGTTGTTTTTATATCCGGCCCCATTTAAATTGTTTAGATGGTATAGTTTATATTATGCTTCACCTCTTGCCATGCTTAACAACATTTAATATTGTTGGGTACATAAACGGGATCAAACTAAATAACTTGATCGTGGTGTTTCGTCAATATGCACCGTTGCATATTGAGCTCCATTTAATTTGTAGGATTGTTTGTTGCACTTTGCCATGCCATGCCTCATTAAACCGGACATGCATCATACTTGTTTGTGCATCATGACTTGTTTATGCTTGTGTGTTTACTATGTTGTTTGTTTCTTTCCGGGTTGCTTCTCTCGTTAGCTTCGGTTTCGTTCCGGAGTTGTGAGGATTCGTTCGTCTACGTCCGTTTGTCTTCTTCATGGACTCGTTCTTCTTCCTTGCGGGATCTCAGGCAAGATGATCATACCCTCGAAATCACTACTATCTTTGCTATGCTAGTTTGCTCGCTCTTGCTATGCCAATGCTACGATGCCTACCATTTGCTTGTCAGCCTCCCAAATTGCCATGTCAAACCTCTAACCCACCATGTCCTAGCAAACCGTTGATTGGCTATGTTACCGCTTTGCTCAGCCCCTCTTATAGCGTTGTTAGTTGCAGGTGAAGATTGAAGTTTGTTCCTTGTTGGAACATGGAGATGTTGTTCCTTGTTGGAACATGTTTACTTGTTGGGATATCACAATATATCTTATTTAATTAATGCATCTATATACTTGGTAAAGGGTGGAAGGCTCGGCCTTATGCCTGGTGTTTTGTTCCACTCTTGCCGCCCTAGTTTCCGTCATATCGGTGTTATGTTCCCGGATTTTGCGTTCCTTACACGGTTGGGCTATAATGGGAACCCCTTGACAGTTCGCCTTAAGTAAAGCTCTTCCAGCAATGCCCAACATTGGTTTTACCATTTGCCACCTAGCCTTTCTTTCCCTTGGGTTCTGCAGACTCAAGGGTCATCTTTTTTAACCCCCCCCCGGGCCAGTGCTCCTCTGAGTGTTGGTCCGAACTAGAGCCCTGTGCAGCGCCCCCTCGGGGAAACTCGAGGTTTGGTTTTAGTTGTACGGATTGCTCATCTGAGTGTGCCCTGAGAAAGAGATATGTGCAGCTCCTATCGGGATTTGTCGGCACATTCGGGCGGTGTTGCTGGTTTAGTTTTACCCTGTCGAAATGTCTTGTTGTACCGGGATACCGAGTCTGATCGGAATGTCTCGGGTGGAGGTCTATTCCTTCGTTGACCGTGAGAGCTTGTCATGGGCTAAGTTGGGACACCCCTGCAGGGATTTGAACTTTCGAAAGCCGTGCCCGCGGTTATGGGCAGATGGGAATTTGTTAACGTCCGGTTGTAGAAAACCCGAAGTTGACCTTAATTAAAATACATCAACCGCGTGTGTAACCGTGATGGTCTCTTTCCGGCGGAGTCCGGGAAGTGAACACGGTGTTGGAGTTATGCTTGACGTAGGTTGCTATAGGATCACTTCTTGATCATACTTTTATCGACCGTGCTTTGCCTTCTCTTCTCGCTCTCATTTGCGTATGTTAGCCACCATATATGCTAGTCGCTTGCTGCAGCTCCACCTCATTACTCCATCCTTCCTATAAGCTTAAATAGTCTTGATCTCGCGGGTGCGAGATTGCTGAGTCCCCGTGGCTCACAGATACTTCCAAAACCAGTTTGCAGGTGCCTATGTTACCGTGCAGATGACGCAACCAAGCTCAAGGAGGAGCTCGATGAAGATCTTGCCCTTTGTGTTGTTTCGTTCTAGTTGATCAGTAGTGGAGCCCAGTTGGGGTCGATCGGGGACCTTTGTCGCATTTGGGGTTCTTCTTTTATTTTGGTTCCGTAGTCGGACCTTGATTGTATCTGGATGATGTAATGCTTTATTCATGTAATTGTGTGAAGTGGCGATTGTAAGCCAACTATGTATCTCTTTCCCTTATGTATTACATGGGTTGTGTGAAGATTACCTCACTTGCGACATTGCTTTCAATGCGGTTATGCCTCTAAGTCGTGCTTCGACACGTGGGAGATATAGCCGCATCGAGGGCGTTACAAGTTGGTAATCAGAGCCTTCCCCGACCTTAGGAGCCCCACTGCTTGATCGTTTTTAGCGGCCGAGTTGTGTCTAGAAAAATGTTTTGAGTCATTTAGGATTATATATATCGGAGAGTTAGGAATTCTTTTTACTCCCCAGTCTCTTCATCGCTCTGGTAAGGCATCCTGACGTAGAGTTTTGACTCTTCTCTTCTCAAATTTCACTAAAAATTTTTTAGGATCACGCGGGTATCTTGGAATCGTTCCGATGGTTTTATGATGAGAACATTGTCTTGGTGCCTCCTGTCAGGGGTTTAGTGGAAGTGTCCCGGGGAGTTGAGCTCTGAGGTGTTGTCGTCATAATTTTATCGTTGCAGTTCTGGAATACCTGAGTTTAGTACGCCGACATCGAAAATCTCTTTTATGCAGTTGTTGGTGAGATAACCCCGATAACCCAGTACTGAGGTGAGTACGGGAGTATTGCCATGACTTGTATAACGGATGCTTTTCGAAGGTTGAGGTAGACGATTTCCGAAGGTTTCTTGGTTATGTGTTGAAGGATGGATACAGCTGGATGTAGGATTTGTTAGTTTTGGGTGAGATATTATGCTTCCCCTGTATCCCCAACACCTGATTGCATAACCGGAAAATTTCGGGAGTTTCATAGGTGGGAATTCAAGTAGCTCTTAGGATATCTTTCCGACAGATGTATGATATGAAATTGGGGTTCGACGTCTAGTGGTCCGCCTATTCACGGTCGTTTTACAGTGGTCTCGTTGTGTCTTAAAGAGTCCTTGGCTATGCCGACTCGGGGACGCTTCGTATGTCATGTGCACTGCCTTGTACATGATGGTGCTGTACGATCGAGCCCGTGTAGGCCCCACCACGAAAACTTCGGACGAAATCTCTATCATATGTTTGTTCCGGCTTATTCGCAAGCCAGTCCTTTGTTTTTGTTTTGAGTTGTGGTATTCGAGTTGCTTCAATGTCAAGTGTTGATTCCATACCTTTCCGAAATGGTGTTCTCATACTCCGATGTGAATACCAATCCTTCTCGACAATCGAGATTGTCATGTCAATCCTTTTTAAACCGGAGTGTTCTCTCTCAAGTGGATCCGATCACTTCAACATTTGCAAGATCATTTATCACTTCTTCTCAACGGTGTTTGTTTCATCCGTCTCCAAGTTGCCTTTGTTTTTCCCACCCTCCCTCCCTTTTGTTTTTCTTCAAGGACTCAGATTTCTTATTCAAGTATCCATTTTATTGATGGGAAGTTTCTCCATTCTTTTCCGTCAATGTTCTTATCCGGTGATTCTCATGTATATTCTAATGGAGCTTCAAGTTCGTCATTCCTCGTTCTTTTCTTCTCCGGTGGATTTAATTCAAGCTTTGGTATTAAGCATACTCCTTTTCTTTTTTTCCAATGCTTTTCTTATGCCGGTGCACCTCTTAATCATCCATCTCTCGCTATTAAATTGTTCCGGAGTGCTCAAGATATCTCGAAGATTCGTGTTTCCACTCTGCATTCGTTCAAGCTCTTTCGAGATTGGTATCTCATTCAAGTCATTTAATTCAACCGGTGCAACATCTCTTTTAAATCTTTTCAACGGTGTTCTTTTGAGTGGGCCCTAACCCACAGGTCTTTTCCCAGGATCTTACCTGACTCTTCTATTTTCCCAGAGCTATCCTAAATTTTTCTCCAAGTTTGACGTAAGAATGAGTTATCATCAGTCAAATGCTTTTCTCCAAGATCTTTCAAATTCTTTTCATAGTTGGCTCAACCTCTTCGCTTTTGATTCTTCCGGTGTGCCTCAATAATTCTTGGTGGTGTTTCTCGTTGTCATTCTCATCATTTGAAGACCGAAGAAGAGTTTCTCTTTAAATCTTGCTCTATTCTCTTCAAGATTCATGGTGCTAGCTTGTTGCCATCCTCTCATAATTGTTTTCGATTGTGAGAATCTTTTCACCCATCCGGAGCATTTTAGGAGTCTTTTCAGTTTCATTCTTTGAAGCCCATCATCTCAGTATTATTCATTCAAGCTTTCAGCTCTCGTTCTCCAAATCTTATCGGTGCATCATTCAAGTATTCTCTAATAAGCTCATGATGTCTTCGTTCACTTGTATCTAAATCCCCTCAAGTTATCTTCATTCGTTTTCCAATTCTTCCTGGTGAATTGTGCCTTTGCTACTTTCATTGTCAATTCTTACGGTGGTTCTTTCAAGATCTCTCTTCCTTGTTCATCATATCAATTCATTTGTTGTTCCAATCCTACCGGTGGTTCGTTGAAGACCTTCTCAAGTTTTGATATATCTATCTTAATCCTTTCTACGAGAATAAGTAGTATGCCAAATCCGTTGATTGTCATCAATTTAATTGGTGAAGGATAAGCATAACATAATTCTTATTCTTGTTCATCCAAGTGATTAATTCTTTATTCCGGAGGCCCTTAAAATTCTCGGTTTCATTTGTTTCATCTTCTCTTTTTCCCGGAGTTCCAAGCTCTAATTATCACGGAGATCCATCTAAATCATTGCAAGGATTCACCTTGTGTTTTCAATTTCTCTTTCTTTTCATTCCTTTTGTTTACCGGAGTTCTTCATGGAGGTTCTACATGATGGTTCATCAAGGATTTAATTCCCTTCTCAAAGTTTTCATCGAGATTCTTTCCTAAGGAGCTCAAGCTTTCTTCATATGGTAATCCGGAGTGCAATTCTTTCTACCATATTTTGGAGGTGGTATTATGTCATTCTTGATAATTTGAGTTCATGTTCCATGATTCACATGTTGTTAAGAATGAGTTATTTTTAAATCCATCAACCTCGTTGTTGGAGTTATCTTGTGTCATATTTCACCTAAAAGCCTTCCATTGGGAATGTTGCTATTTGTGGTGCTTGCCAATGATCCAAGTTATCTCTTTATCATCTTGGTGGAAGAAGTTTTCATCTCTTCGTTGATCTCAAGCAAGCAATTGTTTCCGTTAGTGGCCGGTTGTCACCTCATAATTTTGAGATGTTTTCCATAAGCCCACTACAAGCTTGTGCTTTTCGTTGTTGATTTTCCAACAACTCCGTTCAATTCTTCTTTGCAAGGATGCTTTCCAAACTCATTTGTGGCAGAAGTTGGCATTTTCTTCTCCATTCTGTTATTCCAATGATATATCTTCTATTATTTCTTCGGAGGCATTGTGACGTTGCTCTTTTCACTCACCATCTCGATTCGTGAGGATCGTGTTCTTTTCTTGCTTATCCATTTAACCGGAGTGTCGTGTTTTCATTCGAGTTCTCTAATCTTATCAAGTTTTCCCTCCTTCCTCAACTGGAGAGCTGTCTGAAATCCTTCTTACCCATTGTGCCATTCTTTCAATAGTTCCGGAGGCAGTGTGTTGTTGATTTCATCAAGTAACATCCCATCTTCTCAAGTTCATGTTCTATTCCTTCCATGTTCAACCGGAGTACTGCCCGAATTCTTCCCCTCTCATCTTGTTTTAACCGGAGTGGTTTCGAATTCTATCTTGTCCATTAAACTCTTGATTCATGTCTTTGCAACCTTCAAGTTCTCGTAATGTTCCTTGTTCCTTTTTTTTCTAACGGATGTTTCTTCTCAGTTGTGCTCTTTCTTTTAAATTGCTCAACCTCTCAAGGTTCTTTGGTTTCACTCATTGGTCGAAGAAGCAACTTAGTTTACCTCTTCTCTTCCTCTTCCGTTTCTCTCCGGTGCCATCCTAGATCTCGGGACGAGATCCTCTTGTAGTGGTGGAGTGTTGTAACGCCCCGAGACCGACGCTCCAGAAGACTTCCAGCTATTCCGAGTTTCGTCGTGTGATTTGTTTTATTTGTTGCATTCATCCTTGCATCATGTGCATTGCATCATGTCATCATGCCATCATATCATTAATTTTTAAAACCTCAACTAAATAAATTGTATGGATTTTTCGATCCATTTAAATCGAGGGACTCACATGGTGACTTCTCTTTATAACATACCCTCCCGATATTTAGGGAGCTATATTAAATATTTCTTTATTTCAGAAATCACCAAAATACACTTACAAAATAATTTCGTTCCTTTTCTGCTTCAAGTTTGGTCTCCAACCTTGCCAATAATTTATTTCATCATTTTCCGGAGCTCCACCAAAAATCCGAACATTTTTGGACCTTCCTTTTATCAAGTCCTAGTTCAAACCCATTTGAATTAAATTCAAATGAGTTTGAATTCTTATCGTTCGATCTTGGCCATTTCTATTTTCCTTGGAACCAGCGCATTTTTGCGAGTCCGGGAAAATTACCCCCGTGCGCAAATTCTTTCGTTAACCCTCTCTTTCTTTTTTTCTTCTCTCTAATTTGTTTTCTGCTAAAGAAAATAAGAATAAGGGGGAGAGAGGAGCAAGCCCAGTCGGCCTCCTGCAGCCCAGCTAGGCCCTTTGTCAGCCCACCAGGCCTCTGCCATTTTTTCTCTCCACTGGGCCGGCCTCCCAGGCCCAGCCGGCGCCCCACCGATCCGACCGAACCCTAGCCCCGCTAGCCCGACTCCCTCGTCCTCTCTTCTCGCCCGATCCCTCACGCCGCCATCTACCTCTCCTCGATCCCCATCTCCTTCCCCTGCTCGCGCCGCCAGAGAGGAGCGAGAGCTCCTCGCTCGATCCCCATCTCCCCTCGATCTCCTCCCTCACGCCCCTTCTTCCTCTGCCGCTGCGCCGTCGTTCTGGCCGGCGAGCCCATCTCCTCCGTCCATCCCCATCGTCCCGCTGCTGCGCCGTCTCCTTCACCTCCTGCCCGCGTCCCTCTGCTGCCTTGTCGCCGTCGAGCTGCGCCGCAGCGCCGACCTCGCCCGCGCCACCACTTCTCCACCTCTCCTGGACCTCCGCCCGCCGGCCACAGGAGCCGCTGCTGGCTGCCGTCCCGCGCTCCTCGCTCCCCTTGCCAGCCAGGAGCTCGTCCCCGAGCTCGGCCAACTCCGGCGGCCCCGGCGCCCGCGCCAAGCTTGCCGCCTCGCCATCTGGTTCCGCCTCAGCCATCCCCGAGCGCCACCGTCCGGCTCCCGTCGCCCCTTTGCAGGAGCAGCCCCATGCCCCGCCTCTGCCTTGTTCGAGCAAGGAGGAGGATGCGCCTCCGCTCGCCCTCATCGACCAGGAACGCCAAGGCCAAGACCAGCCCCGGGCAGGACCTCGTGTTCATCTACATCGCCAAGACCCTAGGCCTTTTGGTGTTGCTCTGTTTTGGAACGCCAAGTACCTCGACGCCGAAGACCCGTGTACAACTACTGTTTCCTGCCTAGAACGACTACCGTCGACGTGCATTTCGCCAAGTACCGCTACCGACGAGCCCCGAAGGACTTGGTTGCGACAAGTTCCTTTCCAAACGTGAACGTGTACTTCCACGACTGCTGCAAGAACAACTACTTCCACTACGATATGTACCACTACCGTCGCCGTGAACAACTACTTCCCACGACGACCCGAGAACGTCTACTTCCCTCTACGAAACTCGACCCGCTCCGAAAACGCACGCTTCGAAGGTATAACCCCGAGACGCCGTCCGTGGACCGAATGCATGTGTTGTATGAGATGCACCCTATGTTTGCACCGTGCCCGTTTGCTTCATGCACGTTCCTCCTCGTTCGCCATGCCGATGAACCGTGGGAACCCGGTAACCGGGATCACCCCACCATCTCTAGCATGTTCCCCACATCCGCACGCCTCCTTTTGCACCGGTATCTCCATGAGTACCGGGACCGGAATGTTGCCGTGGCACCATTTTTGTTTCGCCGCCGTGGCACCCTTTTTGTTCCGCCATGGTGACCAAATGCTTCTTAATGCTCTTGTCAACATTTTCATAAAAATTGCATAAAACTTGTATATGTCATCCGCATCATGATAACAACATTTAAAATGTTTAAACTTGTTGTTGCATTAAATTGCTAAATTCATATGGGGATTTACCGGATTTGTTGTTTTTATATCCGGCCCCATTTAAATTGTTTAGATGTATAGTTTATATTATGCTTCCCCTCTTGCCATGCTTAACAACATTTAATATTGTTGGGTACATAAACGGGATCAAACTAAATAACTTATCGTGGTGTTTCGTCAATATGCACCGTTGCATATTGAGCTCCATTAATTTGTAGGATTGTTTGTTGCACTTTGCCATGCCATGCCTCATTAAACCGGACATGCATCATACTTGTTTGTGCATCATGACTTGTTTATGCTTGTGTGTTTACTATGTTGTTTGTTTCTTTCCGGGTTGCTTCTCTCGTTAGCTTCGGTTTCGTTCCGGAGTTGTGAGGATTTGTTCGTCTACGATCCGTTTGTCTTCTTCATGGATTCGTTCTTCTTCCTTGCGGGATCTCAGGCAAGATGATCATACCCTCGAAATCACTACTATCTTTGCTATGCTAGTTTGCTCGCTCTTGCTATGCCAATGCTACGATGCCTACCATTTGCTTGTCAGCCTCCCAAATTGCCATGTCAAACCTCTAACCCACCATGTCCTAGCAAACCGTTGATTGGCTATGTTACCGCTTTGCTCAGCCCCTCTTATAGCGTTGTTAGTTGCAGGTGAAGATTGAAGTTTGTTCCTTGTTGGAACATGGAGATGTTGTTCCTTGTTGGAACATGTTTACTTGTTGGGATATCACAATATATCTTATTAATTAATGCATCTATATACTTGGTAAAGGGTGGAAGGCTCGGCCTTATGCCTGGTGTTTTGTTCCACTCTTGCCGCCCTAGTTTCCGTCATATCGGTGTTATGTTCCCGGATTTTGCGTTCCTTACACGGTTGGGCTATAATGGGAACCCCTTGACAGTTCGCCTTAAGTAAAGCTCTTCCAGCAATGCCCAACATTGGTTTTACCATTTTCCACCTAGCCTTTTCTTTCCCTTGGGTTCTGCAGACTCAAGGGTCATCATTTTTTAACCCCCCCCCGGGCCAGTGCTCCTCTGAGTGTTGGTCCGAACTAGAGCCCTGTGCAGCGCCCCCTCGGGGAAACTCGAGGTTTGGTTTTAGTTGTACGGATTGCTCATCTGAGTGTGCCCTGAGAAAGAGATATGTGCAGCTCCTATCGGGATTTGTCGGCACATTCGGGCGGTGTTGCTGGTTTAGTTTTACCCTGTCGAAATGTCTTGTTGTACCGGGATACCGAGTCTGATCGGAACGTCTCGGGTGGAGGTATATTCCTTCGTTGACCGTGAGAGCTTGTCATGGGCTAAGTTGGGACACCCCTGCAGGGATTTGAACTTTCGAAAGCCGTGCCCGCGGTTATGGGCAGATGGGAATTTGTTAACGTCCGGTTGTAGAAAACCCGAAGTTGACCTTAATTAAAATACATCAACCGTGTGTGTAACCGTGATGGTCTCTTCTCGGCGGAGTCCGGGAAGTGAACACGGTGTTGGAGTTATGCTTGACGTAGGTTGCTATAGGATCACTTCTTGATCATACTTTTATCGACCGTGCTTTGCCTTCTCTTCTCGCTCTCATTTGCGTATGTTAGCCACCATATATGCTAGTCGCTTGCTGCAGCTCCACCTCATTACTCCATCCTTCCTATAAGCTTAAATAGTCTTGATCTCGCGGGTGCGAGATTGCTGAGTCCCCGTGGCTCACAGATACTTCCAAAACCAGTTTGCAGGTGCCTGATGTTACCGTGCAGATGACGCAACCAAGCTCAAGGAGGAGCTCGATGAAGATCTTGCCCTTTGTGTTGTTTCGTTCTAGTTGATCAGTAGTGGAGCCCAGTTGGGGTCGATCGGGGACCTTTGTCGCATTTGGGGTTCTTCTTTTATTTTGGTTCCGTAGTCGGACCTTGATTGTATCTGGATGATGTAATGCTTTATTCATGTAATTGTGTGAAGTGGCGATTGTAAGCCAACTATGTATCTCTTTCCCTTATGTATTACATGGGTTGTGTGAAGATTACCTCACTTGCGACATTGCTTTCAATGCGGTTATGCCTCTAAGTCGTGCTTCGACACGTGGGAGATATAGCCGCATCGAGGGCGTTACACAGTGAAAGTATGCCGCTCAAATTGTTATTCATCTCTATTCTAAAATCGAGCTGTGGCACCTCTACAAATCCCTGCTTCCCTCTGTGAAGGGCCTATCTATTTACTTTTATGTTGAGTCATCACCTTCTTATTAAGAAGCACCTGTTGGAGAGCACACCGTCATTTGTATGCATTACTGTTAGTTTATATTGGGTATGACTTGACTCGATCTCTTTTACCATGAATCACAATGTTTAGTCAGTCCTTGATCTTTAAAGGTGTTCTGCATTTATGTTTTGCGGTCTCAGAAAGGGCTAGCGAGATACCATCTTCTTAGATCATATTATGATTGTTTTGAGAAAGTGTTGTCATCCGAGTTTTATTATTATTGCTCGCTAGCTGATTATGCCATTGATATGAGTAAACATGATACCTGAGTGTTATTGTGAATATGGTTAGTTCATAATCTTTGCTGAAACCTTGAATGCTAGCTTTACATATTTACAACAACAAGAGAAAACAGAGTTTGTAAAAGTTTTCTTTACCACTTTCAGTTTATCAACGGAATTGCTTGAGGACAAGCAAAGGTTCAAGCTTGGGGGAGTTGATACGTCTCCAACATATCTACTTTTCCAAACACTTTTGCCCTTGTTTGGACTCTAACTTGCATGATTTGAATGAAACTAACACGGACTGATGTTGTTTTCAGCAGAACTGCCATGGTGTTGTTTATTGTGCAGAAAACAAAAGTTCTCGGAATGACCTGAAAATTCACGGAGATAACTTTTGGAAAATATAAAAAATACTGGCAAAAGATGAAGGCCAGGGGGCCCACACCATGTCCATGAGGGTGGGGGCGCGCCCCCTCCCCCTGGGCGCGCCCCCCTGTCTCGTGGGCCCCCTGATGCTCCACCGACCTCAACTCCAACTCCATATATTCCGTTTCGCGGAGAGAAAAATCAGAGAGGGAGTTTCATCGCGTTTTACGATACGGAGCCGCCGCCAAGCCATAAAACCTCTCGGGAGGGCTGATCTGGAGTCCGTTCGGGGCTCCAGAGAGGGGGATTCGTCGCCGTCGTCATCATCAACCATCCTCCATCACCAATTTCATGATGCTCACCACCGTGCGTGAGTAATTCCATCGTAGGCTTGCTAGACGGTGATGGGTTGATGAGATTTACGATGTAATCAAGTTAGTTTTGTTAGGGTTTGATCCCTAGTACCCACTATGTTCTGAGATTGATGTTGCTATGACTTTGCTATGCTTAATGCTTGTCACTAGGGCTCGAGTGCCATGATTTCATATCTGAACCTATTACGTTTTCATAAATATATGTGAGTTCTTGATCCTATCTTGCAAGTCTATAGTCACCTATTACGTGTTATGATCCGACAACCCCGAAGTGACAATAATCGGGATACTTCTCGGTGATGACCGTAGTTTGAGGAGTTCATGTATTCACTAAGTGCTAATGCTTTGGTCCGGTTCTCTATTAAAAGGAGGCCTTAATATCCCTTAGTTTCCATTAGGACCCCGCTGCCACGGGAGGGTAGGACAGAAGATGTCATGCAAGTTCTTTTCCATAAGCACGTATGACTATATTCAGAATACATGCCTACATTACATTGATGAACTGGAGCTAGTTCTGTGTCACCCTATGTTATAACTATTACATGATGAATTTCATCCGACATAATTATCCATCACTGATCCAATGCCTATGAGCTTTTCACATATAGTGCTTTGCTTATTTACTTTACCGTTGCTACTGTTACAATTACTACAAAACTGCTATCTTTACTTTTGCCACTGTTATCATTACTATCATACTTCTTTGCTATTAAACACCTTGCTACAGATACTAAGTTATTCAGGTGTGGTTGAATTGACAACTCAACTTCTAATACTTAAGAATATTCTTTGGCTCCCCTTGTGTCGAATCAATAAATTTGGGTTGAATACTCTACCCTCAAAAGTTGTTGCGGTCCCCTACACTTGTGGGTTATCAACGTTCGACTACATCAACCGTGTTACTTAACGCTTCCGCTTTTGATCTACAAGGGTACATGGACACACTCTCCCCCTCGTTGCTATGTGCTACATCTTGTGCTTGCGTTGGTTTTCCTTGAAGAGGAAAGGGTGATGCAGCACAGTAGCGTAAGTATTTCCCTTAGTTTTTGAGAACCAAGGTATCAATCCAGTAGGAGGCTTGTCACAAGTCCCACGAACCTACACAAACAAAGAACTCGCAACCAACGCGATAAAGGGGTTGTCAATCCCTTCACGGCCACTTGCGAAAGTGAGATCTAATAGAGATAATATGATAAGATAAATATATTTTTGGTATTTTGTGATATAGATGCAGAAAATAAAGATGCAAATAAAAGTAGATTGAAAGCTTATATGATAAAGAATAGACCCAGGGGCCATAGGTTTCACTAGAGGCTTCTCTCAAGATAGCATAAGTATTACGGTGGGTGAACAAATTACTGTCGAGCAATTGATAGAAAAGCGAATAATTATGAGATTATCTAGGCATGATCATGTATATAGGCATCACGTCCATGACAAGTAGGCCGACTCCTGCCTGCATCTACTACTATTACTCCACACATCAACCGCTATCCAGCATGGTCTAGAGTATTAAGTTCATAAGAATAGAGTAACGCATTAAGAAAGATGACATGATGTAGAGGGATAAACTCAAGCAAAATGATATAAACCCCATCTTTTTATCCTCAATGGCAACAATACGATACGTGTCTTGCAACCCTTTATGTCACTGGGTAAGAACACCGCAAGATTGAACCCAAAGCTAAGCACTTTTCCCATGGAAAGAAAGATCAATCTAGTAGGCCAAACCAAACTGATAATTCAAAGAGACTTGCAAAGATAACTTAATCATACATAAAAGAATTCAGAGAAGATTCAATTATTATTCATAGATAAACTTGATCATAAACCCACAATTCATCAGATCTCGACAAACACACCGCAAAAAGAGATTACATCAAATAGATCTCCATAAGAGAGGGGGAGAACGTCGTATTGAGATCCAAAAACAAAGAAGAAGCCATCTAGCTAATAACTATGGACCCGAAGGTCCGTGGTAAACTACTCACAACTCATTGGAGGGGCTATGGTGTTGATGTAGAAGCCCTCCATGGTGGATTCCCCCTCAGGCAGAACACCGGCGATGGCTCCAAGATGGGATCTCGCGGATACAAAAGGTTACGGTGGCGGAAATATTTCTTCGGTGGCTCCCTGGATGTTTTCGGGGTATGTAGGCTTATATAGGAGGAAGAAGTACGTCGGTGGCCGCACAAGGGGTCCATGAGACAGGGAGGCGCTCCCAGGAGAGGCGGGCGTGCCCTCCTATCTCGTGGCCGCCTCGGCTGCTTCTTGGCTTGCACTCCAAGTTCTCCGGATCACGTTCGTTCCAAAAATCACGCTCCCGAAGGTTTCATTCCATTTGGACTCCATTTGATATTCCTTTTCTTTGAAATACTGAAATAGGCAAAAAAAATAGCAATACGGACTGGGCCTCCGGTTAGTACGTTAGTCCCAAAAATGATATAAATGTGTAAAATAAAGCCCATAGACATCCAAAACAGGTAATATAATAGCATGGAACAATCAAAAATTATAGATACGTTGGAGACATATCAAGCATCCCCAAGCTTAATTCCTGCTCGTCCTCGAGTAGGTAAATGATAAAAAACGAATTTTTGATGTGGAATGCTACCTAGCATAATTCTCAATGTAATTTTCTTTGTTATGGCATGAATGTTTAGATCCAAATGATTCAAGATAAAAGGTTATAAAATAAAAATGATAATACTTTAAAGCATACTAACAAATAATCATGTCCTATCAAAATAGCATAGCCAAAGAAAGCTTATCCCTACAAAATCATATAGTTAGGCCATGCTTCATTTTCATTACACAAAATACTCCCATCATGTACAACCCCGATGACGAGCCGAGCAATTGGTTCATACTTTTTAATGCGCTTCAGCTTTTTTCAACTCTTACTCAATACACGAGCGCAAGCCATGGACATAGCACTATGGTGGTCTATGGTGGTGGTTGTAAGGACAAAAAGGGAGAAGATAGTCTCACATCAACTAGGCGTATCAACGGGCTATGGAGATGCCCATTAATAGATATCAATGTGAGTAAGTTGGGATTGCCATGCAATGGATGCACTAGAGCTATAAATGTATGAAAGCTCAACAAAAGAAACTAAGTGGGTGTGCATCCAACTTGCTTGCTCAAGAAGACCTAGGGCATTTTGAGGAAGCCCATCATTGGAATATACAAGCCAAGTTCTATAATGAAAAATTCCCACTAGTATATGAAAGTGACAACATAGGAGACTCTCTATCATGAAGATCATGGTGCTATTTTGAAGCATAAGTGTGGAAAAGAGATAGTAGCTGTTGGGGAACGTTGCAGAAAATAAAAGATTTCTACACTTCACCAAGATCAATCTATGGAGTCATCTAGAAACGAGAGAGAGGAGTGCATCTACATACCCTTGTAGATCGCGAGTGGAAGCGTTCAAGAGAACATGGTTGAGGGAATCGTACTCGTCGTGATCCAAATCACCGAAGATCCTAGTGCTGAATGGACAACACCTCCACGTTCAACACATGTACGGTTGGGAAGACGTCTCCTCCTTCTTGATCCAGGAAGGGGGAAGGAGAGGTTGATGGAGATCCAGCAGCACAACGGCGTGGTGGTGGAAGTAGCGGTAATCTCGGCAGGGCTTCGCCAAGCTCAGCGAGAGGGAGAGGTGGTACGGGGGGAGAGGGAGGCGCCAGGGACTAGGGTGCGGCTGCCCTCCCTCCCCCCTCTTTATATAGGGGCCCTAGGGGGTGCGCCGGCCCCCTAGAGATCCCATCTCAAGGGGGGCGGCGGCCAAGGGGGGGGGACTTGCCCCCCAAGCCAAGTGGGGCGCCCCCCACCACTAGGGTTTCCAACCCTAGGCACAGGAGGAGGCCCAAGGGGGGCGCACCAGCCCACCAGGGGCTGGTTCCCTTCCCTCTTCAGCCCACGGGCCCTCTGGGATAGGTGGCCACACCCGGTGGACCCCCCGATGTTGGAAATATGCCCTAGAGGCAATAATAAAATGGTTATTATTATATTTCCTTGTTCATGATAATTGTCTATTATTCATGCTATAATTGTATTAATTGGAAACCATAATACATGTGTGAATACATAGACCACAACATGTCCCTAGTGAGCCTCTAGTTGACTAGCATTGATCAATAGATGGTTATGGTTTCCTGACCATGGACATTGGATGTCATTGGTAACGGGATCACATCATTAGGAGAATGATGTGATGGACAAGACCCAATCCTAAGCACAACACAAGATCGTGTAGTTCATTTGCTAAAGCTTTTCTAATGTCAAGTATCATTTCCTTAGACCATGAGATTGTGCAACTCCCGGATACCGTAGGAATGCTTTGGGTGTACCAAACATCACAACGTAACTGGGTGGCTATAAAGGTGCACTACAGGTATCTCCGAAAGTGTCTGTTGGGTTGGCACAAATCGAGACTGGGATTTGTCACTCCGTATGACGGAGAGGTATCTCTGGGCCCACTCGGTAATGCATCATCATAATGAGCTCAATGTGACTAAGTAGTTAGTCATGGGATCATGCATTACGGAACGAGTAAAGAGACTTGCCGGTAACGAGATTGAACAAGGTATAGGGATACCGCCGATCGGATCTCGGGCAAGTAACATACCAATGGACAAAGGGAATTGTATACGGGATTGATTGAATCCTCGACATCGTGGTTCATTCGATGAGATCATCGTGTAACATGTGGGAGCCAACATGGGTATCCAGATCCCGCTGTTGGTTATTGGGCGGAGAACGTCTCGGTCATGTGTGCAAGGTTCCCGAACCCGTAGGGTCTACACACTTAAGGTTCGGTGACACTAGAGTTGTTATGGGAAATAGTATGTGGTTACCGAAGGTAGTTCGGAGTCTCGGATGTGATCCCGAACGTCACGAGAAGTTCCGGAATGGTCCGGCGGTGAAGATTGATATATTGGACGAAGGGTATTGGAGTACGGAAGTGTTCCGGGGAGTACCAGGTTATGGCCAGCATGACCGAAAGGTGTTTCGGGAGCCCCGGCAAGTGTTGGAGGGCCTCATGGGCCAAAGGGGAAGGGGCAAACCAGCCCAGTAAGGGGTGGTGCGCCCCCCACACCCTTTCCCACGTTATTTGGGGAGGTGGGGCGCTTCCACCTGGCTTGGGAGGCAATCCTCCACCTGCTTGGCTTGGGGGGCAAGTCTCCCTAGGATTTTCCCTAGGGAGATCCAATCTGCTTGGCCGCCGCCCCCTAGGGGAAACCCTAGGGCGCCTCCCCCTCTCCCCTTGCCCCTATATATAGTGGAGGGGTGGGAGGACAGCCGCACCTCTTCCCTGGTGCAGCCCTCTCCCTCCTCCAACACCTCCTCCTCCTCCGTAGTGCTTGGCGAAGCCCTGCTGGAGTACCACGAGCTCCACCACCACCATGCCGTCGTGCTGATGGAGTTCTCCCTCAACTTATCCTTTCCCCTTGCTGGATCAAGAAGGAGGAGACGTCTCCGGGCTGTACGTGTGTTGAATGCGGAGGCACCGTCCGTTCGGCGCTAGATCGGATCTTTCGCGATTTGTATCGCCGCGAGTACGACTCCATCAACCGCGTTCTTGTAACGCTTCCATTTAGCAATCTTCAAGGGTATGAAGATGCACTCCCCCTCTCTCTCATTGCTAGAATCTCCATAGATTGATCTTGGTGATGCGTAGAAAATTTTGAATTTCTACTATATTCCCCAACAGTGGCATCATGAGCTAGGTCTATTGCGTAGATTATATGTACGAGTAGAACACAAGTAGTTGTGGGCGTTGGTTTGTTCAATATGCTTACCGTTACTAGTCCTATCTTGTTTTGACAGTATTGTGGGATGAAGCGGCCCGGACCAGCCTTACACGTACACTTACGTGAGATAGGTTCCACCGACTGACATGCACTTGTTATATAAAGGTGGCTAGCGGGTGCCAGTCTCTCCCACTTTAGTCGGATCGAATTCGATGAAAAGGGTCCTTATGAAGGGTAAATAGCAATTGGAATATCACCGTTGTGGCTTTGCGTAGGTAAGAAACGTTCTTGCTAGAAATCCGTAGCAGCCATGTAAAACATGCAACAACAATTAGAGGATGTCTAACTTGTTTTTGCAGGGTATGCTATGTGATGTGATATGGCCAAAAGAATGTGATGAATGATATGTAATGTATGAGATTGATCATGTTTTTGTAATAGGAATCACGACTTGCATGTCGATGAGTATGACAACCGGCAGGAGCCATAGGAGTTGTCTTAATTTATTGTATGACTTGTGTGTCATTAAAAACGCCATGTAATTACTTTACTTTATTGCTAACCGTTAGCCATAGTAGTAGAAGTAATAGTTGGCGAGACAACTTCATGAAGACACGATGATGGAGATCATGATGATGGAGATCATGGTGTCATGCCGGTGACGAAGGTGATCATGCCGCGCCTCAAAGATGGAGATCAAAGGCGCAAGATGATATTGGCCATATCATGTCACTTTATGATTTGCATGTGATGTTTGTCATGTTTACATCTTATTTGCTTAGAACGACGGTAGCATAAATAAGATGATCCCTCACTAAAATTTCAAGAAAGTGTTCCCCCTAACTGTGCACCATTGCGAAAGCTCGTTGTTTCGAAGCACCACGTGATGATCGGGTGTGATAGATTCTAACATTCACATACAACGGGTGTAAGCCAGATTTACACATGCAAAACACTTAGGTTGACTTGACGAGCCTAGCATGTACAGACATGGCCTCGGAACACAAGAGACCGAAAGGTCAAACATGAGTCATATAGTAGATACGATCAACATGAAGATGTTCACCGATGATGGCTAGTCCGCCTCACGTGATGATCGGACACGGCCTAGTTGACTCAGATCATGTATCACTTAGATGACTAGAGGGATGTCTATCTGAGTGGGAGTTCATTAATAATTTGATTAGATGAACTTAATTATCGTGAACATAGTCAAAAGGTCTTTACAAATTATGTCGTAGCTCGCACTTTAGTTCTATTGTTTTAGATATGTTCCTAGAGAAAATTTAGTTGAAAGTTGATAGTAGCAATTATGCGGACTGGGTCTGTAAACTGAGGATTGTCCTCATTATTGCACAGAAGGCTTATGTCCTTAATGCACCGCTCGGTGTGCTGAACCTCAAACGTTGTCTGTGGATGTTGCGAACATCTGACATACACGTTTTGATGACTACATGATAGTTCAATGCTTAATGTTAACCGGTTTAGAACTGAGGCACCGAATACATTTTAAAACGTCGCGGAACATATGAGATGTTCCAAGAGCTGAAATTGGGATTTCAGGCTTGTGCCCACATCAAGAGGTATGAGACCTCCGACAAGTTTCTTAACCTGCAAACTAAGGGAGAAAAGCTCAATCATTGAGCATGTGCTCAGATTATCTGAGTACTACAATCACTTGAATCGAGTGGGAGTTAATCTTCCAGATGATATAGTGATGATTCTCCATAGTCACTGCCACCAAGCTATTAGAGCTTCGTGATGAACTATAACATATCAGGGATAGACATGATGATCCTTGAGCAATTCGCGATGTTTGACACCGCAAAAGTAGAAATCGAGTAGGAGCATCAATTGTTGATGGTTAGTAAAACCACTAGTTTCAAGAAGGGCAAGGGCAAGAAGGGATACTTCATGAAATGGCAAATCAGTTGTTGCTCTAGTGAAGAAACCCAAGGTTGAACCCAAACCTGAGACTAAGTGCTTCTGTAATGAGGGAACAGTTACTAAAGCAGAACTACCCTAGATACTTGGTAGATGAGAAGGCTGGCAAGGCCGACAGAAGTATATTGGATATACATTATATTAATGTGTACTTTACTAGTACTCCTAGTAGCACCAGGGTATTAGATACCGGTTCAGTTGCTAAGTGTTAGTAACTCAAAATAAAAGCTGCGGAATAAACGGAGACTAGCTAAAGGTGAGATGACGATATGTGTTGGAAGTGTTTCCAAGGTTGATGTGATCAAGCATCGCATGCTCCCTCTACCATCGAGATTGGTGTTAAACCTAAATAATTGTTATTTGGTGTTTGCGTTGAGCATAGACATGATTGGATTATGTTTATCGCAAGTTATTCATTTAAGGAGAATAATGGTTACTCTGTTTATTTGAATAATACCTTCAATGGTATTGCACCTAAAATGAATGGTTTATTGAATCTCGATCGTAGTGATACACATGTTCATACCAAAAGATATAAGATAGTAATGATAGTACCACATACTTGTGGCACTGCCATTTGAGTCATGCTGGTATAAAACGCATGAAGAAGCTCCATGTTGATGGATCTTTGGACTCACTCGTTTTGAAAAGATTGAGACATGTGAACCATGTCTATTGGTATATATGCATGAAGAAACTCCATACAGATGGATCTTTTGGACTCACTTGATTTTGAATCACTTGAGACATGCAAATCATACCACATGGGCAAGATGACTGAAAGGCCTCGTTTTTCAGTGAGATGAAACAAGAGAGCAACTTGTTGGAAGTAATACATTTGATGTGTGCAATCCAATGAGTGCTGAGGCACGCAGTGAATATCGTTTTGCTCTTACTTCACAGATGATTTGAGTAGATTCTAAGTATATTTACTTGATGAAACACGAGTCTGAATTATTGAAAGGTTCAAGCAATTTTAGAGTAAAGTTGAAGATCATCGTGGCAAGAGGATAAAATGTCTATGATATGATTATAGAGATGTATATTTGAGTTACGAGTTTGGTACACAATTAAGACCTTGTGGAGATTGTTTCATAACTAATACCGCCTGGAACACGATAGTGTCATGGTGTGTCCGAACATCATAGCTGCACCCTATTGGAAATGGTGCATACCATGATGTCTCTTATCGAATTACCACTATTGTTTGTTGGTTAGGCATTAGAGACAACCGCATTCACTTCAAATAGGGCACCACGTAATTCCATTGAGATGACAGCGTATGAACTATGGTTTAGAGAAACCTAAGCTGTCATTTCTTAAAAGTTTGGGGCTGCGAAGCTTATGTGGAAAAGTTTTAGCCTGATAAGCTCAAACCCAAAGCGGATAAATGCATCTTCATAGGACACCCAAAACAGTTGGGTATACCTCCTATTTCAGATCCGAAAGCGAAAGTGATTGTTTCTAGAAACGGGTCCATTCTCGAGGAAAAGTTTCTCTTGAAAGAATTGAGTGGGAGGATGGTGGAGACTTGATGAGGTTATTGAACCGTCACTTCAACTAGTGTGTAGCAGGGCACATGAAGTTGTTCCTGTGGCGCCTACACCAATTGAAGTGGAAGCTGATGATATTGATAATGAAACTTCGGATCAAGTCCCTATCAAAACTCGTAGGTTGACAAGGATACGTACTTCTTCAGAGTGGTACATAATCCGGTCTTGGAGGTCATGTTGCTAGACAACAATGAACCTACGAGCTATGGAGAAGCGATGGTGGGCCTGGATTCTGACGAATGGCTCGAGGCCATAAAATTCGAGAGAGGATCCATGTATGAAAACAAAGTATGGACTTTGGAAGAACCACTTGATGGTCGTAAGGCTGTTGGGTGCAGATGGATTTTAAAAGGAAGACGGACAATGATGGTAAGTATCACCATTAAGAAAGCTCGACTTGTCGCTAAGATGTTTTCCGACAAGTTCAAGGAGTTGACTACAATGAGTTTTTCTCACTCGTAGCGATGCTAAGAGTCCGTTGGAATTATATTAGCAGTTACTGCATTATTTATGAAATCTTGCAGATAGGAGGTCAATACATTGTTTCCTCAATGATTTTCTTGAGGAAAGGTTGTATGTGATACAACCAGAAGGTTTTGTCAATCCTAAAAGATGCTAACAAGTATGCAAAGCTCCAGCAATCCTTCTAAGGACTGGAGTAAGCATCTCGGAGTTGGAATATACGCTTTGATGAGATGATCAAAGATTTTGGGTTTATACAAAGTTTATGAGAAACTTGTATTTCCAAAGAAGTGAGTGGGAGCACTATAGAATTTCTGATGAGTATATGTTGTTGACATATTGTTGATCAGAAATGATGTAGAATTTCTGGAAAGCATATAGGGTTATTTGAAAAGTGTTTTCCAATGGAAAACCTAGATTAAGTTGCTTGAACATTAAGCATCAAGATCTATAAGGATAGATCAAGATCACTTGATAGTACTTTCAAACGAATACACACCGTGACAAGATTTTGAAGGAGTTCAAAATAGATCAGCAAAGAAGGAGTTCTTGGTTGTGTTATGAGGTGTGAGTATTGAGTAAGACTCAAGACCTGACCACGGCAGAAGAGAGAGAAAGGACGAAGGTCGTCCCCTATGCTTTAGATGTAGGCTCTACAGTATGCTATGTTGTGTACCGCACCTGAAGTGTGCCTTGCCATGAGTCAATCAAGGGGTACAAGAGTGATCCAGGAATGGATCACATGACAGCGGTCAAACTTATCCTTAGTAACTAGTTGACTAAGGAATTTTCTCGATTATGGAGGTGGTAAAAGAGTTCGTCGTAAAGGGTTACGCCGATGCAAACTTTGACACTAATCTGGATGACTCTGCGTAGTAAACCGGATTCGTATAATAGAGCAGTTATTTGGAATAGTTCCAAATGGCGTGTGGTAACTGCATAGAGATTTGTAAAGCACACACGAGTCTGAAAGGTTCAGACCCATTGACTAATAACCTCTCTCACAAGCGAGATATGATCAAACACCATGGGTGTTGGATTCATTATAATCACATAGTGATGTGAACTAGATTATTGACTCTAGTGCAAGTGGGAGACTGTTGGAAATATGCCCTAGAGGCAATAATAAAATGGTTATTATTATATTTCCTTGTTCATGATAATTGTCTATTGTTCATGCTATAATTGTATTAATTGAAAACCATAATACATGTGTGAATACATAGACCACAACATGTCCCTAGTGAGCCTCTAGTTGACTAGCTCGTTGATCAATAGATGGTTATGGTTTCCTGACCATGGACATTGGATGTCATTGACAACGGGATCACATCATTAGGAGAATGATGTGATGGACAAGACCCAATCCTAAGCATAGCACAAGATCGTGTAGTTCATTTGCTAAAGCTTTTCTAATGTCAAGTATCATTTCCTTAGACCATGAGATTGTGAAACTCCTGGATACCGTAGGAATGCTTTGGGTGTACCAAACGTCACAACATAACTGGGTGGCTATAAAGGTGCACTACAGGTATCTCTGAAAGTGTCTGTTGGGTTGGCACAAATCGAGACTGGGATTTGTCACTCCGTATGACGGAGAGGTATCTATGGGCCCACTCGGTAATGCATCATCATAATGAGCTCAATGTGACTAAGTAGTTAGTCACGGGATCATGCATTACGGAATGAGTAAAGAGACTTGCCGGTAACGAGATTGAACAAGGTATAGGGATACCGCCGATCGGAACTCGGGCAAGTAACATACCAATGGACAAAGGGAATTGTATACGGGATTGATTGAATCCTCGACATCGTGGTTCATCCGATGAGATCATCGTGGAACATGTGGGAGCCAACATGGGTATCCAGATCCCGTTGTTGGTTATTGGCCGTAGAACATCTCGGTCATGTCTGCAAGGTTCCCGAACCCGTAGGGTCTACACACTTAAGGTTCGGTGACGCTAGAGTTGTTATGGGAAATAGTATGTGGTTACCGAAGGTAGTTCGGAGTCCCAGATGTGATGTCGAACGTCACGAGGAGTTCCAGAATGGTCCGGCGGTGAAGATTGATATATTGGACGAAGGGTATTGGAGTACGGAAGTGTTCCGGGGGTACCAGGCTATGGCCAGCATGACCAAAAGGTGTTTCGGGAGCCCCGACAAGTGTTGGAGGGCCTCATTGGCCAAAGGGGAAGGGGCAAACCAGCCCACTAAGGGGTGGTGCTCCCCCCACACCCTTTCCCACGTTATTTGGGGAGGTGGGGCTCAAGATAGAGATATGGGGGATGCCTCTCGCAAAAGGGCAAGTGTCACAGGGCAAGCCAGCAACGCTCTAGCTTCCATGCAGGGTTCTGACTTGGGACCTGATCAGCTTGCCTTAGTGCCTGCGGGGACCAGCTCAGTGGTTAGTCCACCCCCGAAAAGAGACCCCAAACGCACAAGAGTGACGGCTGCGGGTCAGGAAGGTTTTAGTTTATCTGTTAAGAAGTTGGCGGACTCCCTCGAGGAGGACCGCCGGGCCCAATGAGTGCTTTCTGTTGGAACTGTCGTAGAGCGGGTAAACCTGCGACAGTTCGAGAGATTCGGGAGTTCGCGATGAAGTTTACCCCTACCGTGTTGTGCATTGTTGAAACACAGATAAGCGAAGCACGTGTAGAAGCTTTAGCTGCAACTTTTGGTTTTGACAATTCATACGCAATAAACAGTCAAGGGAGGAGTGGAGGAATTGGCATGTTTTGGAATAACAGTTGTAATGTTGAAATTTTGGGAGACTCGGTGTACCACATTGATGCTAGGGTTACGGAGACAGGTCAGGATCCCTGGCGCATTACTTGTGTGTATGGGGAGGCCTAGATGCATCTAAGGCATCAGACCTGGGATATTCTGAAGGGAGTAAGTACGGTGAGCAACTTACCATGGCTCTGCTTTGGCGACTTCAATGAAGTGCTACTTCCGGAAGAGCTTGATGGAATAGCGGACAGGAGTAACACGCAAATACAAGCTTTCCATGATGCTGTTGATGTGTGCATGCTCATGGATCTTGGCTATCAGGGACGGCCCTGGACTTTTGAGAAAAGGGTTTCAGGGGTGAACTATTGTAGGGTTCGTCTTGACAGGGCTTTAGCTTCGGCTAGCTGGACAGCTCGGTTTCCACTAGCTACATTATATCATTTAGATGGATCTACTTCAGATCATGGGCCAATTCTGCTGAGTTTGATGGTACTCAACACGACACAGTGAAGAAGATGTTTAGATATGAAACTATGTGGGAATCACATGAGGCATGGATGGAGAAGATAACTGACAGTTGGAGTACTCTTGCACCAGGTTATGGAGTAGGTGACTTTCGGGATAAGCTTCTCAGAATCAGCAAGGACCTATCTTCGTGGGGCAGAGATACGTTTGGGAGTGTTCGACAGGAAATGAAGCAAATAAAGGCTAAGCTGGAGCAGCTGCGAGGCGATCCAGTCCGAACTGGACCTACACATGCCGAGTTGAAACTTAACAAGAGGCTAGTGGAGCTGTTTCATAGGGAGGAACTTATGTGGAGGCAGAGATCTCGGTTAGAATGGCTCTCAGCGGGGGATAGAAATACTAGATTCTTTCATATGCGGGCTAGCTTGAGGCGCAAGAAGAACATGATACGAGCTTTGTCAAATTCCCTTGGGGTGGTGACAGAGGATCCTGCTGAACTAAAGGAGATGGTCCAAGATTTCTACAAATCCTTATACGCTTCTGAGGGAGTGAGTGGAATTGAGGAAGTGCTACAGCATGTTCCCCGCAAGGTCACGCGGGAGATGAATGACACTCTAGAAGCACCCTATTCGAATGCTGAGGTGAAGACGGCACTGTTTCAGATGTTCCCGACCAAAGCGCTGGGGCCCGATGGTTTTCCGGCCCATTTTTACCAAAGACATTGGGACCTATGTGGGATGAAGTAACAGTGGTGGTTTTGCGCATCATCAGAGGGGAGGAGAGCCCTGAGGGTGTCAATGACATTGTGTTAGTTTTGATACCGAAGGTTGCTTCTCCAACTCTCCTATCTCAGTTTAGGCCAATAAGCCTTTGCAATGTGTTATATAAAATCGCTTCAAAGGTTGTTGCCAACAAATTGAAGAAAATTTTGCCTGACATTACTTCTGAAGAACAGTCTGCTTTCGTGCCTGGGAGACTCATCACAGATAATATTATTTGTGCCTACGAATGTTTGCATTTCATGAAGAGGAACAAATCTAAGACAAATAGTCTATGTGCCTTGAAGCTGGATATGATGAAAGTGTATGACAGGGTGGAGTGGACTTACGTACATGCGATCATGCTGAAATTAGGTTTCTCCACAGCTTGGACTGAGATGGTGATGGGGATGGTAAAATCAGTGTCTTTCTCAGTACTTTTCAATGGAGAAAGATTGGAGCAATTTAAACCATCCAGAGGTATAAGGCAGGGAGATCCCATTTCCCCTTACTTATTCTTATTGGCAGCAGAGGGCCTTTTGTGCCTCTTAAAAAATAGTTCTCAGTCATCGGTGCTTGGCGGCATGAAGGTAGCACCCACAGCTCCTGTGGTGAATCACCTTCTGTTTGTGGATGACAGCATGTTGCTTTTTAAGTCTAGTGTGGAGGGAGCAAATGCGGTTTCAAACCTACTTCGTACTTATTGTGATGCATCTGGCCAAAGAATCAACACTGAAAAATCTTCAATATTTTTTAGTAAAGGTTGCCCTGAGGTGTTGAAGAACCAAGTAAAAAACATCCTTCAGGCGCAAAATGAGTCCCTAAGCGAGAAATATTTGGGGATGCCTACAGAGGTTGGTCAGTCAAAGAATGGCACATTTTGTTATCTACGAGACAGAGTGTTGGAGAAAGTGAAGGGGTGGATGCAGAAACTATTATCAGCAGCAGGTAAAGAGGTATTGATAAAATCAGTTGCACATGCCATTCCGGTTTTCTCTATGTCTTGCTTCCGACTCCCGCGGGGTCTATGTGATAGTGTGACATCAATTATTCGGCAATTTTGGTGGTGCTCAAAGCAGGGGAGGAGGAAACCTGCATGGGTATCTTGGGAGGTCATGACAAACCCTAAAAATTGGGGGGGGCTTGGTTTTAAGGATATGGAAGTTTTTAACCTGGCTTTACTTTCTAGACAGGCTTGGAGGTGCCTGACAGAGCCGCTGTCCCTGAGTGCACGCATTCTAAAGGCAGCCTACTATCCAAACTCATCCATCTTCGAGGCAGAGGTGGGCTCACACCCATCACAGATTTGGAGAGCAATTGCTGATGGAGTAGACATTCTGAAATTGGGTGCGATCAAGCGCATTGGAGATGGGCGCTCGACCAATATCTGGCAGCATAATTGGATCCCCAGAGCAGGTATGATGAGGCCGATTTCTTCCTTGATCCATGACCCTCCAGAAGTAGTATCAGACTTAATTGATGCATCTACCGCTTCTTGGAGGGAAGAGTTGATCAGGCAAACTTTTGTTCCAATGGATGTTGAGGCTATACTGAGGATTCTCATTTGCACTCGTCAAGTGAATGATTTCTGGGCATGGTCCGAAGATCTGAGAGACCTTTTCTCTGTCAGGATAGCATACAAAATGATATACCGCATTAAGAGTGGAAGAGAAGTGAGGGAGTCCCGGACTAGGGGGTGTCCGGACAGCCGAACTATCATCGTCGGCCGGACTCCAAGACTATGAAGATACAATATTGAAGACTTCATCCCGTGTCCGAATGGGACTTTCCTTGGCGTGGAAGGCAAGCTTGGCGATACGTATATGTAGATCTCCTACCATTGTAACCGACTCCGTGTAACCCTAGCCCTCTCCGGTGTCTATATAAACCGGATGGCTTTAGTCCATAGGACGAACAACAATCATACCATAGGCTAGCTTCTAGGGTTTAGCCTCCTTGATCTCGTGGTAGATCTACTCTTGTAATACCCACATCATCAATATCAATCAAGCAGGATGTAGGGTTTTACCTCCATCAAGAGGGCCCGAACCTGGGTAAAACATTGTGTCCCTTGTCTCCTGTTACCATCTGCCTAGACGCACAGTTCGGGACCCCCTACCCGAGATCCGCCGGTTTTGACACCGACATTGGTGTTTCATTGAGAGTTCCTCTGTGCCGTCGCAATCAGGAGGGATGCCTTTTCCCGTCTTTAAAGACGGCGCCATCGTCAAGGGAGCTTTGGCCACCGGCCAAACTATCCGGATGGGCGATTTTCTTATGACCGCCAGTTCGGCCACCGCTCCAACAATGACCTCTCAGGTCATCAAAAGCGATCTTCACGTCAACTCGGAATTCGACGAGCACCTATATCCGACGGAGCTCTCCTCTGTAAATGAGCTCTTGGATCGCATCGCCGCCCTGGGAGTCGCTACAGACCACGATCAGATTGGGCTTAAAACCGATCTGAGAGAAATTAACTCTCCCCAGGCTACCCACCACGTTGTTGTGGTAGAGGAACAACACGGCGACTCTTCTTCTATGTTAAAAACCAGTTATGTCCAGATTCTCGATCCCTCCATGCCGGATTCCCGCGGAGGGACGGACTTCAATCAAGTACTAAACCTAAAGTCAGGCATCGGACCAGATCCGTTGGATAACATCCAAAAATCCAAGCTTCCAAATCTGGAAACTTCTCGGCCTTTGAGCCTCAGATTGGGCAGGGTTCCGAATTTAATTCCGCCTGCCCACCCAAACATAAGCGATCTATCTCGAATACGGCAAGAGCCCGATGAAACAGTACATCATTACTGGGCCAGATTGCTCTTGGTTATGGACAGGATAAAGGACTGCCATGAGGAAAGCGCAATCTCAATTTTCTGCAACAATTGCACGGACAAGGGAATCATGAACGCCATAAGTCGTCGCAAAGTTACACGCTTCACTGACCTGGCGACCATAGTACAAAAATACTGTGTGATGGAGAGTGCCTGGAAAACCGAAACCAGGTTTTGGGACAATCCGGCCCTGAACACAACCCTAGTTCGAAATAAAAGGGTGCGTCATACTCAAGCACCTGGGTTAAAAACCAAAAAGAAAAAAAACCCAAAGGGCACGGAACCGTACTGGACGGATGGCTCAACGGACCCTGTAAAATTCATAATACAGAGGGTGCCACTCCAACACATAGCCTTCGAGCATGTTGGATACTACGGCAGGTGGCCAAAAGTGGCGAAGGTTTTCTAGCCCCGGGTAACCAGCCCAACAGTACCAGTACGGTACTAACAGTCTTCGAGACTTTCGCATCAAATAATATGCGGAAACTAACAATCCGCAGCCTCGCCGGAGTCTACCAAGTAGCAACAACAAATCCGGTCCTAGCCGCGCCCAACCTGGGCGAACCGATGTTATTATACATTGCGGCAACACATCAAGTTGTCAGCGCGGTACTCGTCGTAGAACGAGAAACAGAAGGGCACAAATTCCCTCTTCAAAAACCAGTGTACTACGTATCCACTGTCTTAACTCCATGCAAGTCCCGGTACCCACATTATCAAAAAATAGCGTACGCGGTGTTCATGGCATCCCGCAAGCTGCGACACTACTTTCAAGAGTGTTCCATAATGGTGGCCTCCGAAGTACCTCTCAACGATATTATAAACAATCGCGACGCGACGGGCAGGATTGCAAAATGGGCCATTGAGCTCTTACCATTTGACATAACCTACAAACCACAGCGAGCTATAAAGTCGCAAGTTTTGGCTGACTTCATCGCCGAATGGACGGAAGCCGAACTCCCTAAAGAGTATGGCGCATACTCCAATTGGATCATGCATTTCGACGGCTCCAAAATGTTGGCTGGCTTGGGGGTTGGCGTCGTCTTGACGTCCCCAACCGGAGGCACAGTCCAATACGTACTTCAAATAATGTACACGGACTCCAACAACGCAGCCGAATACGAGGCCCTTCTACATGGTCTCCGGATGGCAATCTCCATGGGTATTCAACGCCTAGAGGTGCGCGGGGATTCAAACCTCGCAATATCCCAAGTAAATGGAGACTTCGATGCCAAGGATCCAAAAATGGCAGCCTACCGTAATGCTGTCCTAAAAATGTCAGTTCGGTTCGAAGGACTCGAATTCCACCATGTAGCCCGGGATAATAACCACGCAGCAGACGTGTTGGCATGCATCGGCGCAAAATGCGATGCCGTCCCTCCAAACATCTTCCTGGAGCGGCTCTTTAAGCCATCTGTATTATGGGAAGAGGAGTCCGGAAATAACAACCCGGAAACAACCGCACCATCCAACACGGAACATTCTGACACAATCAGTGGCTCAGCCAATGAAATAACACCTTCAGCCCACGAAATAATGGCAGTAATTGCCCCGTGGACGGAACCATTCCTAGCCTACTTAATTAGGCAGGAACTTCCCGAAGACCAAAATGAGGCCCGCTGCATAGTTCGGCTATCTAAAGCCTACAAGGTCCATGAGGGAGAACTTTATAAGAAAAGCACAACCGGAGTCCTTCAAAGGTGTATCTCCGAAGAGGAAGGGCGAAATCTCCTGGCTGAAATTCACGCAGGACTCGGCGGGCACCGCGCTGCAGCCCGGGCCCTTGTAGGCAAGGCCTTCCGTACATGATTTTATTGGCCGACAGCCCGGGCAGATGCTCAGGACCTAGTCCAACGATGTGTCGGTTGCCAGCTCTTTGCTAATCAAAGCCACATGCCACCCACCGCCCTCAAAACTATACCCATCACTTGGCCGTTCGCGGTATGGGGGCTTGACATGGTTGGACCCCTTAAAGGGGAACCCATAAGCAAAAATACTTATTGGTCATGGTGGACAAATTCACCAAATGGATAGAGGCCAAGCCGGTTAAAACGGCCGAATCCGGACCTATGATAGACTTCATATCCGGGGTAGTGCACCGTTTTGGCGTCCCCCACAGCATCATCACTGATAACGGCACGAATTTCACGGCCGACGAGGTTAAACTCTGGTGCAAAAACATGGGCATCAAGCTCGACTATGCTTCAGTCTATCACCCTCAAACTAACGGTCAAGTCGAACGAGCAAACGGTCTAATCATGAGCGGCATTAAAACCAGATTAGTGCGATCCCTCACGGAATCTAATACGCACTGGGTAGAGGAGCTCGACTCTGTACTCTGGGGGCTGCGGACCACGCCAAACCGCACTACCGGATTCAGACCATTTTTTATGGTATACGGCGCAGAGGCAGTTTTGCCCTGCGATATAATTCATGACTCACCTCGCGTGCGCTTGTACGAAGAAAGAGAAGCCGGGTTGGATCGGCAGGACAGTTTGGACGCCTTAGAGGAGGAGCGCGACGTGGCAAAATCTCGTTCCGCATTCTATCAGCAGCAGGCTCGAAGATACCAAAGCAGGGAAGTACGGGCCAAAACTTACAATGTTGGCGAGCTAGTTCTACGCCTGCCGGACAAGAAAAAGGACAAACTTAAGCCCAAATGGGAAGGTCCCTTCATCATCGACCAAGTCCTTACCGGCGGTGCATACCGTCTATGCAACGCATCTAACAACCGACTCGAGCCGAACCCATGGAACGCAGCCCGTCTCCGAAGATTCTACGCCTAAGCGCCGGACTCAGAGTTCGTCTCCTTCCTCCGTCCACCTTTCATATTTTTTCGCTGTCTTTTGTTTCCCTCCTTTTTCCTCCCTCTTTCAGTAAAAGCCTTCGAGGGCTGATCTGCACATTGTTCGCACACACTCGATGTGCTACTCGTACTCGTTATACCTGGGGGCTTCTTTAACAGAAGCTTATTTATGCGGGCTTAATGCCCAACACATGTGTCATACTTCCGCATGTACCTTTTACTCACCATTATATGCATCGATATGACTTAAGTTTTGGCCAAGCTGGGTTGCCTGGCTCCTGTGCTTACCCCTATGTTCCCGATTGTTCGGCTAGGAGGTAAAGGGAGCACCTCTGCGATTGTTACTGCCGGGTCAGCCGGATGTGTACCTCAGACTGGGTGAAGCCGAAGGCTAGCGTTCTTAAGGGAATATTCGGTCGGTGACTTGAAAGATGATTTATTACTTATTTATTTATCTGCCCCCAGATGCTTTTTATGCTCTTTTCGCAGTCCGGACATGCACTTTAGGGCATGCCTCCCAGGGAAAGGAACCCCTAACGGAACTATTCTCCCTGGAAGATGTTTCTTACTAACCATGTAATATAACATAGCTAGTTGCGCACTTGTCTGATAAAGCACTTATGACCCCTACGCCTGGTCTCCATGCATGCCCCGGTTTTTGTATAACCGTGAGGGTATTCGGACACACTCTGGACTGTTGGGTCCCGAGGTTGAAGCGAAAAGGTCCGCAAAGACAAACGATCTACAATCCGGCTAGAAGGCATTTTACATGTCATTTTAAATTACATCGTCAAACTGACCGATTGTACTCCTCTTCAATCCCATCTAACAGGCTGTCTAGTTTACAGTCCCGTTGGGAATATTTCGCGGCCAACTCTACTTGGCCGTACATCAGGCTCACGGGGATCTCCTTCCCATCGGGCCCCACAGGTCCGACCTCGGCCATGTGGTTTGGATCAGCCTTCGTGTACCGCGTCTTCACCATGGCCCAGGCCTCCCTGGCGCCTTGCCGGCAGGCCGATATCTTCCACAGACGGAAGCGCTGCCGTACTCCCTGAAGCTTCTCAGCAAGCCCTCCAAGACCCTCGGGTAGGCAGACGGAAGGCCATAAGGCATGAACGACGCTGCTCATCGCCTGTCGGACATGTTCGTGTAGTTGTAGCAGCTCGGGAAGAAGGTCACCCATGGAATCAGGCATTTCCTCCGCCGGACGACCCATGAGCACACCTACAGACACATTTCTGTCAATCGACTTCCTCGCCGAACTCTTCTTTTCAAAAGAGTTTGCTCAAGCACTTACTATAAATGCCACGGCGAAGCCGCTGATTCTTCTTTACAGAGTTAGACAGCTGGACCCGAACACCTTTTAGTTCTTCGCCCAACTGGGTGTTGGCATCTTGGAGTTTGTTCCTCTCCTGCTGCACCCTCATAAGCACCTTCTCGCCGGCCTTCAGCTGGCGCAGCACATGTTGCTTGTCCGGATCTAGTCCGGCACCCTCTGCAATATTATTGTCAGACTAAATGCACACGCCGCACTTCATAAACTACTTATGTTTTCGAAATATGTATTACCATAGGGGGTCTCTGTGGCTCCCCCGGCGGCGGCTAGTGCGGCCTCAAGTTGGGCCTTGCATTCTTGAAGCTCCTGGGATAGGTGGGTATTCTTCTCTGTAAGATCCTGCATAACAAATGATCCTTAAATCAGTTAGTTTAACTACTTTAAGTCTCGGAGGCTACTGGCATATATAGCTATTAAAATTCCCCACCTGTATGTCTTTCACATACTGCTCCGTGGCTCTGGTTAAACCATCTTGAGCAGCACGGAGGTGTGTGTCTCCCGCATTAAAGGCATTCAACGCCTTAGGGGAGAAACACGCATCACGAAGAACTGTCCGACGGCGCCTGTGATTCATGGCGCTCTCCACCTCAGACCTGGTGGCGGACAACCTGTCGGCATCCTCCGTTGGAGGAGCATCCGGCTCACGCCTTGTGCTTGCCTCCCCCTCCGGACCAGGTGTTGGAGCCTGGCTGGCGGAGGCCTGGTTGGCAACCTCCCCGGGCATAGTCCGGCGAGCGTTCTTTCTCCTGGAAGAATCATGAGCATTAATATACCCCCCAGGAGTCTTTCCCTTAAAGACAATGGTGCGCCATACCTTTGCGGTGATGTTTCAATTCGCGCTGCACTCCTCTTCCGCCTGCTGGGCCGCACTGACCCTGGTTGGTCAGTCGCCGCGGACTCGGCTTCCCGCCGTAAAGGCACCTCCTGCGAAGCACCGTTGGTACACGGTGGTCAGAAATAAGCATTAAAAAAGTAATGGTGTCAGGACTTCGGTCGTACTCACCTGGGAAGACGGAGATAAACCGGGGTAGTCAGCCGTAATGGCGACTAGAGCATTGTCTATGCTGAGCTGGTGGAACACCCCATCAATCAGTTCCACCATTATGTCCGGATCCTCTCCAGAGGCCGGGTCAAGGGATCTTCCCGGATCCTCGGGTTGTGGAGTCGGGCTTTCTATGCCCTCCACATCCCGGCGCAGTTCCTGCATCGAAATCATAAAGTAAGACACTTATCTTTGAAAGCACGGATCGGATACATAAACGTCCGCTTACCCAACTCCGAGGGTTATTCATGGAGAATCCATTCAATGGACTCGTGCGGAGGAAGTCCTCCCTCTCCCCCTTGTACAAGCCGGACAGGATCTTCACCTGATCGGCGACCGATCCCGGCCCCTTGCGGCCATGACGGGTGGCGTCATTCTCCCCGTTGAAATCCCACATGGGGTGGCCCCTATATTGGAGCGGCTGCACCCCTCGCATAATGCATGTGGACATGACTCCAATCATGGTCAGTCCGGAATGGGCCAGTAACCTTATCCGGCCCATCAGATATTGGACGCTCCTATCATCCTCCCGTCGAGGGCTCCGCGGGCGCCAACTCAGGAGTTTTCTCATAGGAGCGTTGCTAAACTCCGGGAGGCCGATCCGAACTGGATCCGGCAGCGGGGCGTCTTCCATATAGAACCATTCCGAAGGCCAGTCTTCGGATGCCTTCTTCGGGGTTCCGGATAGATATCCGGTCCTGGCGATGCGCCATATTTCGGCTCCGCCCACTTGATATATCGATCCCTCGTGAGAACGGGGTGCAAGGCAAAACAATCTCTTCCACAATGCAAAATGGGGCTCGATGCCCAAGAACAGCTCGCAAAGAGCTACAAAGCCCGCAATGTGCAAGATGGAGGCAGGTGTGAGGTGGTGAAGTTGGAGTCCATAGAACTCCAGGAGCCCCCGGAGAAACGGATGTATAGGAAATCCGAGTCACCTTATTCGGTAGGGACGAAGCATACCCGCTCTCCTTTGGAGGGATTGGGGACGCTCTCCGCCTCCTTCCCGCCCTTGTAGGTGGCCAGTCCGGCTCGAACCGGAACCATAAAGGCTTGGGGAAGATATTCCTCTGCTTGGAGCGTCACTAACTCGCTATGCGGGACCGAACATCTCCTCCAATCTCCTGGCTGAGGACTGGGAGCGCGAGAGGAGGACCCGCGTCGACTGTCCATGTTGGAATGGATTTTTGTCGGATGCGCTTCGATGAGAACTTGCGGAAGGAGGATGGTGTGAAAATGTAAAAATACCCTGGCTTTTCGCATTCATACGACACGTGGAAGAGGGCCATTATTGGACGTAGAAGCCAAGGAGCACAACATTTATAAGGAAACCGGACACTGATCGGTAAACACATGGAATATGGAGGAGAACCCGCCTTGCAAACGCCGAAGACAATATACGCGCCGGACTCGTCGTCATTGAAGCCTGGTTCGGGGGCTACTGAGGGAGTGCCGGACTAGGGGGTGTCCGGACAGCCGAACTATCATCATCGGCCGGACTCCAAGACTATGAAGATACAAGATTGAAGACTTTGTCCCGTGTCCATATGGGACTTTCCGTGGCGTGGAAGGCAAGCTTGGCGATACGGATATGTAGATCTCCTACCATTGTAACCGACTCTGTGTAACCCTAGCCCTCTCCGGTGTCTATATAAACCGGATGGCTTTAGTCCATAGGACGAACAACAATCATACCATAGGCTAGCTTCTAGGGTTTAGCCTCCTTGATCTCGTGGTAGATCTACTCTTGTAATACCCACATCATCAATATCAATCAAGCAGGACGTAGGGTTTTACCTCCATCAAGAGGGCCCGAACCTGGGTAAAACATTGTGTCCCTTGTCTCCTATTACCATCCGCCTAGACGCATAGTTCGGGACCCCCTACCCAAGATCTGCCGGTTTTGACACCGACAAGAAGCATGGTTAGAAGAAGGAGAGCATACCTCCAATCTCCGGGGACTGAAGTCAAGTTGGTAGGCCTTGTGGAAGCTAAAGGTGTCATCAAAGCTAAAGGTATTCACCTGGAGACTTGCCCAACACTCCCTACCAATAGGAGACTTGCTATAGCACAGAAACATGTCTACGACGGATGTATGCGGCGTGTGTGGTGCACATGACAGCTGGCGCCACTCACTTCTGGATTGCACCTTATCTAGGAGCATATGGGCTTTGTCGAAGGAGGAGATGGTGCAACATATGGCTATGAACCGAAATGACAACGCTAGAGATTGGTTATTCTCCATGTTTGAGTCGCTGCCAGAGGACGATCTTCTCACAATGATTGTCACCCTATGGGCGATCTGGGCAGCAAAGAGGAAATTAATACATGAGGCAGTTTTCTAGACTCCTTTTGCAACTCATGGCTTCATCTTGAAGTATCTATCAGAACTACAGGTTTTGGAGAGGCCTGAGAAGGAGAAGAAGGCACCGGCCCCTAGATCGGCCCAGTGGATCCCTCCGCCCGAAAATCATATGAAAATTAATGTTGATGCGGCGGTGGCACGACATGGTGGTTTCGGGATAGTTTCGGCCATATGCAAAAACGACAGCAGGGAGTTCCAAGGAGCGTCCGCGATCCGGTTCAACAACGTTGATGATCCAGAGACACTAGAGACTTTGGCGATACGTGAAGCTCTGGCCCTTGCTGATGATTTGCTCTTCCATGATATTTTAGTGGCATCGGACTGTAAGGTGGCTGTCGAAGCAATCAAAAAAGGCACAAGTGCACAATATGGAGCCGTGGTACATGAAATAATAGATCGTTCTAGAGTTTTTTCTTGAGGCTCACAAACTTGCAAAGCATGTTTTATCCCTATGTTTTGGCCGCCATGTTTGGTTAGGTCGCCCGGGAAATCTAGATTTCGTCCCTGTAAACATTTGTGATTGGTGAATAAAAGCTTTGCGAGTTTGTCTCAAAAAAAATTGGGGAGGTGGGGCGCTTCCACCTGGCTTGGGAGGCAATCCTCCACCTACTTGGCTTGGGGGGCAAGTCTCCCTAGGATTTTCCCTAGGGAGATCCAATCCGCTTGGCCGCCGCCCCCTAGGGGAAACCCTAGGGCACCTCCCCCTCTCCCCTTGCCCCTATATATAGTGGAGGGGTGGGAGGGCAGCCGCACCTCTTCCCTGGCGCAGCCCTCTCCCTCCTCCAACACCTCCTACTCTGTAGTGCTTGGCGAAGCCCTGCTGGAGAACCACGAGCTCCACCACCACCACGCCGTCGTGCTGACGGAGTTCTCCCTCAACTTCTCCTCTCCCCTTGATGGATCAAGAAGGAGGAGACGTCCCCGGGCTGTATGTGTGTTGAACGTGGAGGCACCGTCTGTTCGGCGCTAGATCGGATTTTCCGCGATTTGAATCGCCGCGAGTACGACTCCATCAACCGCGTTCTTGTAACGCTTTCGCTTAGCGATCTTCAAGGGTATGAAGATGCACTCCCTCTCTCTCTCGTTGCTAGAATCTCCATAGATTGATCTTGGTGATGCGTAGAAAATTTTGAATTTCTGCTACGTTCCCCAATAACGGGACCCTTCCGGTGGTCCCGGTACAATACCGGTGACCCCCGAAACTTTCCCGGTAGCCGAAACTGGACTTCCTATATACAAATCTTCACCTCTGGACCATTACAGAACTCCTCATGACGTCCGGGATCTCATCCGGGACTCCGAACAACTTTCGGGTTACCGCATACTAATATCTCTACAACCCTAGCGTCACCGAACCTTAAGTGTGTAGACCCTACGGGTTCGGGAATCACGCAGACATGACCGAGACAGCTCTCCGGCCAATAACCAATAGCAGGATCTGGATACCCATGTTGGCTCCCACATGTTCCACGATGATCTCATCGAATGAACCACGATGTCGAGGATTCAAGTAATCCCGTATACAATTCCCTTTGTCAATCGGTACGTTACTTGCCCGAGATTCGATCCTTGGTATCCCAATACCTCGTTCAATCTCGTTACCGGCAAGTCACTTTACTCATACCGTAATGCATGATCCCGTGACCAACCACTTGGTCACATTGAGCTCATTATGATGATGCATTACCGAGTGGGCCCAGAGATACCTCTCCGTCATACGGAGTGACAAATCCCAGTCTCGATCCGTGTCAACCCAACAGACACTTTCGGAGATACCTGTAGTATACCTTTATAGTCACCCAGTTACGTTGTGACGTTTGGTACACCCAAAGCATTCCTACGGTATCCGGAAGTTACACGGTCTCATGGTCTAAGGAAATGATACTTGACATTGGAAAATCTCTAGCAAACGAACTACACGATCTTGTGTTATGCTTAGGATTGGGTCTTGTCCATCACATCATTCTCCTAATGATGTGATCTCATTATCAATGACATCCAATGTCCATAGTCAGGAAACCATGACTATCTATTGATCAACGAGCTAGTCAACTAGAGGCTCACTAGGGACATGTTGTGGTCTATGTGTTCACACATGTATTATGATTTCCGGATAACACAATTATAGCATGAATAACAGACAATTATCATGAACAAGGAAATATAATAATAATCATTTTATTATTGCCTCTAGGGCATATTTCCAACAGTCTCCCACTTGCACTAGAGTCAATAATCTAGTTACATTGTGATGAATCGAACACCCATAGAGTTCTGGTGTTGATCATGTTTTGCTCGCGGAAGAGATTTAGTCAACGGATCTGCCACATTCAGATCCGTATGCACTTTGCAAATATCTATGTCTCCATCTTGAACATTTTCACGAATGGAGTTGAAGCGACGCTTGATGTGCCTGGTCTTCTTGTGAAACCTGGGCTCCTTGGCAAGGGCAATAGCTCCAGTGTTGTCACAGAAGAGAGTGATTGGCCCCGACGCATTGGGTATGACTCCTAGGTCGGTGATGAACTCCTTCATCGATATTGCTTCATGCGCTGCCTCCGAGTCTGCCATGTACTCCACTTCACATGTAGATCCCACCACGACGCTTTGCTTGCAACTGCACCAGCTTACTGCCCCACCATTCAAAACATACACATATCCGGTTTGTGACTTAGAGTCATCCAGATCTATGTCGAAGCTAGCGTCGACGTAACCCTTTACGACGAGCTCTTTGTCACCTCCATAGTCGAGAAACATATCCTTAGTCCTTTTTAGGTACTTCAGAATATTCTTGACCGTTGTCCAGTGTTCCATGCCGTGATTACTTTGGTACCTTCCTACCAAACTTACGACAAGGTTTACATCAGGTCTGGTACACAGCATGGCATACATAATAGACCCTATAGCCGAAGCATAGGGGATGACACTCATCTTTTTCTCTATCTTCTGCCGTGGTCGGGCATTGAGCCGAGCTCAATTTCACACCTTGCAACACATGCAAGAACCCCTTCTTGGACTGATCCATATTGAACTTTTTCAATATCTTATCAAGGTATGTGCTTTGTGAAAGACCTATGAGGTGTCTTGATCTATCCCTATAGATCTTGATGCCTAATATGTAAGCAGCTTCTCCAAGGTCCTTCATTGAAAAACACTTATTCAAGTAGGCCTTAATGCTGTCCAAAAGTTCTATATCATTTCCCATCAAAAGTATGTCATCTACATATAATATGAGAAATGCTACAGAGCTCCCACTCACTTTCTTGTAAACGCAGGCTTCTCCATAAGTCTGCATAAACCCAAACACTTTGATCATCTCATCAAAGCGAATGTTCCAACTCCGAGATGCTTGCACCAGCCCATAAATGGATTGCTGGAGCTTGCATACCTTGTTAGCATTCTTAGGATCGAAAAACCTTCCTGCTGCATCATATATAGTTCTTCCTTAAGATAGCCATTAAGGAATGCCGTTTTGACGTACATTTGCCATATCTCATAATCATAGTATGCGGCAATTGCTAACATGATTCGGACGGACTTCAGCTTTGCTACGGGAGAAAAAGTCTCATTGTAGTCAACCCCTTTAACTTGTCGATAACCCTTAGCGACAAGTCGAGCTTTATAGATGGTAACATTACCATCCGCGTCCGTCTTCTTCTTAAAGATCCATTTGTTTTCTATCACTCGCCGATCATTGGGCAAGTCTGTCAAAGTCCGCACTTTGTTTTCATACATGGATCCTATCTCGGATTGCATGGCTTCAAGCCATTTGTTGGAATCTGGGCCCGCCATTGCTTCTTCATAGTTCGAAGGTTCACCGTTGTCTAACAACATGATTTCCAGGACAGGGTTGCCATACCACTCTGGTGTGGAACGTGTCCTTGTGGACCTACGAAGTTCAGTAGTAACTTGATCTGAAGTACCTTGATCATCATCATTAATTTCCTCTCTAGTCGGTGCAGGCACCACAGGAACATCTTCTTGAGCTGCGCTACTTACCGGTTCAAGAGGTAGTACTTCATCAAGTTCCACTTTCCTCCCAGTTACTTCTTTCGAGAGAAACTCTTTCTCCAGAAAGGACCCGTTCTTGGCAACAAAGATCTTGCCTTCGGATCTGAGGTAGAAGGTATACCCAATGGTTTCCTTAGGATATCCTATGAAGACGCATTTTTCTGACTTGGGTTCGAGCTTTTCAGGTTGAAGTTTCTTGACATAAGCATCGCATCCCCAAACTTTTAGAAACGACAGCTTAGGTTTCTTCCCAAACCATAATTCATACGGTGTCGTCTCAACGGATTTAGACGGTGCCCTATTTAAAGTGAATGTAGCTGTCTCTAGAGCGTATCCCCAAAATGATAGCAGTAAATCGGTGAGTGACATCATAGATCGCACCATATCCAATAGAGTGCGATTACGACGTTCGGACACACCGTTACGCTGAGGTGTTCCAGGCGGCGTGAGTTGTGAAATGATTCCACATTTCCTTAAGTGCGTACCAAATTCATGACTTAAATATTCTCCTCCACGATCTGATCGTAAGAACTTTATTTTTTGGTCACGTTGATTCTCTACCTCATTCTGAAATTCCTTGAACTTTTCAAAGGTCTCAGACTTGTGTTTCATCAAGTAGACATACCCATATCTACTTAAGTCATCAGTGAGTGTGAGAACATAACGATAGCCACCGCGAGCCTCAATGCTCATTGGACCGCACACATCAGTATGTATAATTTCCAATAAGTTGGTTGCTCGCTCCATTGTTTCGGAGAACGGAGTCTTGGTCATTTTTCCCATGAGGCATGGTTCGCACGTGTCAAATGATTCGAAATCAAGAGACTCCAAAAGTCCATCTGTATGGAGCTTCTTCATGCGTTTGACTCCAATGTGACCAAGGCGGCAGTGCCACAGATATGTAGGACTATCATTATCAATCTTACATCTTTTGGTATTCACACTATGAATATGTGTAACATCATGTTCGAGATTCATTAAGAATAAACCATTGACTATCGGGGCATGACCATAAAACATATCTCTCATATAAATAGAACAACCATTATTCTCGGATTTAAATGAGTATCCATCTCGTACTAAACGAGATCCAGATACAATGTTCATGCTCAAAGCTGGCACTAAATAAAAATTATTGAGGTTTAAAACTAACCCCGTAGGTAAATGTAGAGGTAGCGTGCCGACGGCGATCACATCGACCTTGGAACCATTCCCGACGCGCATCATCACCTCATCCTTCGCCAGTCTCTGTTTATTTCACAGCTCCTATTTTGAGTTACAAATATGAGCAACTGCACCGGTATCAAATACCCAGGAGCTACTACGAGTACTGGTAAGGTACACATCAATTACATGTATATCACATATACCTTTAGTGTTGCCGGCCTTCTTGTCCGCTAAGTATTTGGGGAAGTTCCGCTTCCAGTGTCCGCTTCCCTTGCAATAAAAGCACTCAGACTCAGGTTTGGGTCCATTCTTTGGCTTCTTCCCGGCAACTGGCTTACCGGGCGCGGCAACTCCCTTGTCGTCCTTCTTGAATTTCTTCTTACCCTTGCCTTTCTTGAAACTAGTGGTTTTATTGACCATCAACACTTGATGTTCCTTTTTGATTTCCACCTCCACTAATTTCAGCATTGAAAATACTTCAGGAATAGTTTTCACCATCCCCTGCATATTGTAGTTCATCACAAAGCTCTTGTAGCTAGGTGGGAGCGACTGAAGGATTCTATCAATCACCGCCTCGTCCGGGAGGTTAATGTCCAGCTGGGACAAGCGGTTGTGCAACCCAGACATTTTGAGTATATGCTTACTGACAGAACTATTTTCCTCCATCTTACAATTATAGAACTTGTCGGAGACTTCATATCTCTCGACCCGGGCATGAGCTTGGAAAACCATTTTCAGCTCTTCGAACATCTCATATGCTCCGTGTTGCTCAAAATGCTTTTGGAGCCCCGATTCTAAGTTGTAAAGCATGCCGCACTGAATGAGGGAGTAATCATCAGCATGCGACTGCTAAGCGTTCATAACGTCTTGGTTCTCTAGGATGGGTGCTTCACCTAGCGGTGCTTCTAGGACATATGCTTTCTTGGCATCTATGAGGATGATCCTCAGGTTCTAGACCTAGTCCGTATAGTTGCTGCCATCATCTTTCAACTTGGTTTTCTCTAGGAACGCGTTGAAGTTGAGGTTGACATGAGCGTGGGCCATTTGATCTACAAGACATTTTGCAAAGGTTTTTAGACTAAGTTCATGATAATTAAGTTCATCTAATCAAATTATTTATTGAATCCCCACTCAGATTAGACATCCCTCTAGTCATCTAAGTGATACATGATCTAACTCAACTAGACCGTGTCCGATCATCACGTGAGACGGACTAGTCATCATCGGTGAACATCTCCATGTTGATTGTATCTTCCATACGACTCATGTTCGACCTTTCGGTCTCTTGTGTTCCGAGGCCATGTCTGTACATGCTAGGCTCGTCATGTCAACCTAAGTGTTTTGCATGTGTAAATCTGTCTTACACCCGTTGTATGTGGACGTTGGAATCTATCACACCCGATCATCACGTGGTGCTTCGAAACAACGAACTTTCGCAATGGCGCACAGTTAGGGGGAACACTTTCTTGAAATTATTATGAGGGATCATCTTATTTACTACCGTCGCTCTAAGCAAATAAGATGCAAAAACATGATAAACATCACATGCAATCAAGTAGTGAAATGATATGGCCAATATCATATTGCTCCTTTGATCTTCATCTTCGGGGCGCCATGATCATCTTCGTCACCGGCTTGACACCATGATCTCCATCATCATGATATCCATCATCGTGTCTCCATGAAGTTGTTTGCCAACTATTACTTCTATTACTATGGCTAACGGTTTAGCAATAAAGTAAAGTAATTACATGGCGTTTATTCGATGACACGTAGGTCATACAATAATTAAGACAACTCCTATGGCTCCTGCCGGTTATCATACTCATCAACATGCAAGTCGTGATTCCTATTACAAGAACATGATCAATCTCATACATCACATATATATCATTCATCACATCCTTTTGGCCATATCACATCACAAGGCATATGCTGCAAAAACAAGTTAGACGTCCTCTAATTGTTGTTCCATGTTTTTACGTGGATGCAATAGGGTTCTAGCAAGAACATTTCTTACCTACGTCAAAACCACAATGTGATATGCCAATTTCTATTTACCCTTCATAAGGACCCTTTTCATCGAATCCAATCCGACTAAAGTGGGAGAGACAGACACCCGCTAGCCACCTTATGCAACTAGTGCATGTTAGTCGGTGGAACCTGTCTCACGTAAGCGTACGTCTAAGGTTGGTCCGGGCTGCTTCATCCCATGATGCCGCCATAACAAGATAAGACTAGTAGTGGCAAGAAAATTGACAACATCGACGCCCACAACAAGATTGTGTTGTACTCGTGCATAGAAACTACGCATAGACCTAGCTCATGATGCCACTGTTGGGGAACGTTGCAGAAAATAAAAAATTTCTACGCTTCACCAAGATCAATCTATGGAGTCATCTAGCAATGAGAGAGAGGAGTGCATCTACATACCCTTGTAGATCGCGAGCGGAAGCGTTCAAGAGAACGGGGTTGAGGGAGTCGTACTCGTCATGATCCAAATCACCGAAGATCCTAGTGCTGAACGGACAGCACCTCCGCGTTCAACACATGTACGGTTGGGAATATGTATCCTCCTTCTTGATCCAGCAAGGGGGAAGGAGAGGTTGATGGAGATCCAGCAGCACAACGGCGTGGTGGTGGAAGTAGCGGCGATCTCGGTAGGGCTTCGCCAAGCTCAGCGAGAGGGAGAGGTGGTACGGGGGGAGAGGGAGGCGCCAGGGACTAGGGTGCGGCTGCCCTCCCTCCCCCCTCTTTATATAAGGGCCCTAGGGGGTGCGCCGGCCCCCTAGAGATCCCATCTCAAGGGGGGGCCAAGGGGGGGGACTTGCCCCCCAAGCCAAGTGGGGCACCCCCACCCCTAGGGTTTCCAACCCTAGGCGCAGGGGGAGGCCCAAGGGGGGCGCACCAGCCCACCAGGGGCTGGTTCCCTTCCCTCTTTATCCCACGGGGCCCTCCGGAATAGGTGGCCCCACCGGTGGACCCCTTGGACCCTTCCGGTGGTCCTGGTACAATACCGGTGACCCCCGAAACTTTCCCGGTAGCCAAAACTGGACTTCCTATATACAAATCTTCACCTCCGGACCATTCCAGAACTCCTCGTGACGTCCGGGATCTCATCCGGGACTACGAACAACTTTCGTGTTACCGCATACTAATATCTCTACAACCCTAGCGTCATCGAACCTTAAGTGTGTAGACCCTACGGGTTCGGGAATCACGCAGACATGACCGAGACAGCTCTCCGGCCAATAACCAACAGCGGGATCTGGATACCCATGTTGGCTCCCACATGTTCCACAATGATCTCATCGAATGAACCACGATGTCTAGGATTCAAGTAATCCCGTATACAATTCCCTTTGTCAATCGGTACGTTACTTGCCCGAGATTCGATCGTTAGTATCCCAATACCTCGTTCAATCTCATTACCGGCAAGTCACTTTACTCGTACCGTAATGCATGATCCCATGACCAACCACTTGGTCACATTGAGCTCATTATGATGATGCATTACCGAGTGGGCCCAGAGATACCTCTCCATCATACGGAGTGACAAATCCCAATCTCGATCCGTGTCAACCCAACAGACACTTTCGGGGATACCTGTAGTATACCTTTATAGCCACTCAGTTGCGTTGTGACGTTTGGTACACCCAAAGCATTCCTACGGTATCCGGGAGTTACACGATCTCATGGTCTAAGGAAATGATACTTGACATTGGAAAAGCTCTAGCAAACGAACTACACGATCTTGTGCTATGCTTAGGATTGGGTCTTGTCCCTCACATCATTCTCCTAATGATGTGATCTCGTTATCAATGACATCCAATGTCCATAGTCAGGAAACCATGACTATCTGTTGATCAACGAGCTAGTCAACTAGAGGCTCAGTAGGGACATGTTGTGGTCTATGTATTCACACATGTATTATGATTTCTGGATAACACAATTATAGCATGAATAACAAACAATTATGATGAACAAGGAAATATAATAATAATCATTTTATTATTGCCTCTAGGGCATATTTCCAACAGTAGCAATTGTCCCTTCTCTCTTTTTCTCTCATTTTATTTTTTTTCTTTTTTTTCTTCCTCCTTTTTTTCTTTTTTTCTTTTTGGTGGGCTTCTTTGGCCTCTTTTATTTTTATAAAGTCCGAAGTATCATCCCGACTTGTAGGGGAATCATAATCTTCATCATCCTTTCCTCACTGGAACAATGCTCTAATAATGAAGATCATCACACTTTTATTGATTTACAACTCAAGAATTACAACTCAAAGCTAGAACAAGATATGACTCTATATGAATGCCTCTGGCGGTGTACCGGGATATGCAATGAATCAAGAGTGACATGTATGAAAATTATGAAGGTGGCTTTGCCACAAATACGATGTCAACTACATGATCATGCAAAGAGCAATATGACAATGATGGAACGTGTCATAATAAACGGAACGGTGGAAAGTTGCATGGCAATATATCTCGGAATGGCTATGGAAATGCCATAATAGGTAGGTATGGTGGCTGCTTTGAGGAAGGTAAATAATGGGTGCATGCTACCGATGAAAATTGCGCGGTAAAATAGAGGCTAGCATAGTGGAAGGATGAGTGTGCGTATATCCATGGACTCACATTAGTCATAAAGAACTCATATACTTATTGCAAAATTCTACTTAGCCCTCGAAGAAAAGTACTACTACGCATGCCCCTAGAGGGATAGATTGGTAGGAAAAGACCATCGCTCGTCCCCGACTGCCACTCATAAGAAAGACAATCAAAAGAGCACCTCATGCAACAAATTTGTCACACAACTTTTACCATACGTGCATGCTACGGGACTTGCCAACTTCAACACAAGTATTTCTCAATTTCATAATTATCCACTAGCATGACTCTAGCATTACTACCTTTATATCTCAAAACAATTATCAAGCATCAAATTGATCCTAGTGTTTAATGCACTTTTCTATGATAGCTTTTATTATACCTAACTTGGATGCTCATCATTCTAGGACCAAATTCATAAATAAAGCAAATACCATTCTGTTCTAAAAGACTCTCAAAATAATATAAGTGAAGCATGAGAGATCAACAATTTCTTCAAAATTAATCCACCGCCGTGCTCTAAAAGATATAAGTGAAGTACTAGAGCAAAAACTATCTAGCTCAAAAGATATAAGTGAAGCACATAGCATATTCTAATAAAATTTCAATCAAGTAGGCTTCTCCCAAAAGGTGTGTACAGCAAGGATGATTGTGGTAAACTAACAAGCAAAGACTAATATAATACACGACGCTCCAAGCAAAACACATATCATGTGGCGAATAAAAATATAGCTCCAAGTAAAGTTACCAATGAACAAAGACGAAAGAGGGGATGCCTTCCGGGGGCATCCCCAAGCTTAGGCTTTTGGCTATTCTTGAATATCTTGGGGTGACTTGGGCATCCCCAAGCTTAGGCTTTTGCCACCCTTTATTCCATAGTCCATCAAATCTTTACCCAAAACTTGAAAACTTCACAACACCAAACTCAACAGAAAATCTCATAAGCTCCGTTAGTGAAAGAAAACAAAACCACCACATAAGGTACTGTAATGAACTCATTCTTTATTTATATTGGTGTTAAACCTACTGTATTCCAAGTTCTCTATGGTTCATACCCTTACATACTAGCCATAGATGCATCAAAATAAGCAAATAACACACGAAAGGCAGAATCTGTCAAAAACAGAACAGTCTGTAGCAATCTGTAACTAACGCAAACTTCTGGAATCTCAAAACTTCTACCAAAATAGGACGTCCTAAAAAATTTGTCTATTGATCAGCAGCAAAAAGAATCAATGCAAAAGCACGTTCCTGTGATTTATTGATTTTTTTTCTCATGAGCGCAAAGTTTCTGTTTTTCATCACAATCAAATCAACTCATATCATAGGTTATCCTATAGGTTCTACTTGGCACAAACACTAAATAAAACATGAAAACACATCTAAATAGAAAGGAGATGCAAAATTTATTACTAAAAAGGAACAAAAACAAGAAACACAAAGAAAATTGGGTTGCCTCCCAATTAGCGCTATCGTTTAACGCCCCTAGCTACGCATAAAAGTAAGGATAGATCTAAGTAGTGCCATAATAAAAGATAGATCTTGAAAACTCATCTCATATTCTCTACACTTGGCAGCAAGTTTCCTTTGAGGCAAGCAAAAGTAATAAAAAGGGCTAACTTTAGTGGGACAAAAGTCCCGAAGATCAATCTCAGGAAGAACGGGTTCCTCCCTTGGCCCTTCATAATGCACAACTAATTCATCACTAAAAGCATTCTTTTGGCAAAATCTCGTGAGCCTATACTCAAGAGAGTATCCTATCTCATTATTTCGAAGAGCAAAATCATTATTAAGTTCAGAAATTCTATCAATCAACATATTGGTAGGAACCTTTTTTTCTAAGGTTTTCATTGAAAGCAACATAGTCCGAAGATTGAAAACGCCTAATTTCCTCTTGATCAAAGAGGACCGCCTCTATGGGAGGACGACCGGCGTCCACCCTATAGTGCGCAAAGATTTCTTTGGCCTCTCTTATTATAAATCTAAACTCATGAGCTAAAAAGATAGTAACAACACGCTTAACAGAAGAATGCTTAATATTGGAAAATTCTAGGAAAATTATTTGTATGCAATGATGCATGTGCATAAATTATCTCTCAAGTTCAACTACAAACATGGCAATAGCATCCGCAAGACTACTAGTTTTATGAAGAATAGAACCACCCATAGAAGGTAAAGCACCGGGACAAGTAAAGAAAACTTGAATAACCCCTTTTCCAATAATGTTACCACTACCGATTCGAAACTTTTTAGTATGCAAAATAGGGGGTTCTTCAGCCAGGGCATCAGAATTTTCCATGTTATCATTATTGTCCATATCGACAATAATCTCCCCAATTTCAGACATAACAGCAGACAAAAGCGAGGGAGAAGAAGAGGGCAAGCAGAACAGAGAGGAGATTGGGAAAGAGAGGACGAATAAAACGGCAAGGGTGAAGTGGGGGAGAGGAAAACGAGAGGCAAATGGCAAATAATGTAAATGCGAGGGAGATGAGTTTGTGATGGGTACTTGGTATATCTTGACTTGAGCGAAGACCTCCCCGGCAACGGCGCCAGAAATCCTTCTTGCTACGTCTTGAGCTTGCGTTGATTTTCCTTGAAGAGGAAAGGGTGATGCAGCACAGTAGCATAAGTATTTCCCTCAATTTTTGAGAACTAAGGTATCAATCCAGTAGGAGGCTCCTCACAAGTCCCACGAACCTACACAAACAAACAAAGAACTCGCAACCAACGCGATAAAGGGGTTGTCAATCCCTTCACGACCACTTGCGAAAGTGAGATCTAATAGACATAATATGATAAGATAAATATATTTTTGGTATTTTGTGATATAGATGCAGAAAATAAAGATGCAAATAAAAGTATACTGAAAGCTTATATGATAAAGAATAGACCCAGGGGCCATAGGTTTCACTAGAGGCTTCTCTCAAGATAGCACAAGTATTACGGTGGGTGAACAAATTACTGTCGAGCAATTGATAGAAAAGCGAATAATTATGAGATTATCTAGGCATGATCATGTATATAGGCATCACGTCCATGACAAGTAGACCGACTCCTGCCTACATCTACTACTATTACTCCACACATCGACCGCTATCCAGCATGCATCTAGAGTATTAAGTTCATAAGAACAGAGTAACGCATTAAGAAAGATGACATGATGTAGAGGGATAAACTCAAGCAATATGATATAAACCCCATCTTTTTATCCTCGATGGCAACAATACAATACGTGTCTTGCAACCCTTTCTGTCACTGGGTAAGAACACCGCAAGATTGAACCCAAAGCTAAGCACTTCTCCCATGGCAAGAAAGATCAATCTAGTAGGCCAAACCAAACCGATAATTTGAAGAGACTTGCAAAGATAACTCAATCATACATAAAAGAATTCAGAGAAGATTCAATTATTATTCATAGATACACTTGATCATAAACCCACAATTCATCGGATCTCGACAAACACACCACAAAAAGAGATTACATCGAATAGATCTCCACAAGAGAGGGGGAGAACATTGTATTGAGATCCAAAAAGAGAGAAGAAGCCATCTAGCTAATAACTATGGACCCGAAGGTCTGTGGTAAACTACTCACAACTCATTGGAGGGGCTATGGTGTTGATGTAGAAGCCCTCCGTGATGAATTCCCCCTCCGTCAGAATGCCGGCGACGGCTCCAAGATGGGATCTCGCGGATACAGAAGGTTACGGTGGCGGAAATATTTCTTCGGTGGCTCCCTGGATGTTTTCGGGGTATGTAGGCTTGTATAGGAGGAAGAAGTATGTCGGTGGCCGCCCGAGGGGTCCACGAGACAGGAGCGCGCCCAGGAGGGGTGGGCGCACCCTCCTATCTCATGGCCGCCTCGGCTGCTTCTTGGCTTGCACTCCAAGTTCTCCGGATCACGTTCGTTCCAAAAATCACGCTCCCGAAGGTTTCATTCCGTTTGGACTCCATTTGATATTCCTTTTCTTCGAAATACTGAAATAGGCAAAAAAAACAGCAATACGGGCTGGGCCTCCGGTTAGTAGGTTAGTCCCAAAAATGATATAAATGTGTAAAATAAAGCCCATAGACATCCAAAACAGGTAATATAATAGCATGGAACAATCAAAAATTATAGATATGTTGGAGATGTATCACTATGCATCACCTAGATAGATCTTGCGTGATCGTAGGAATTTTTTTGAAATTACTGCGTTCCCCAACAGTGGCATCCGAGCCAGGTCTATGCGTAGATGTTATGTGCACGAGTAGAACACAAAGAGTTGTGGGGGATAATAGTCATACTGCTTAACAGCATGTCATACTTTGATTCGGCAGTATTGTTGGATGAAGCGGCCCGGACCGATATTACATGACCGCGTTCATGAGACTGGTTCTACCGACGTGCTTATGCACATAGGTGGCTGGTGGTTGTCTATTTCTCCAACTTTAGTTGAATCGAGTGTGGCTACGCCCGGTCCTTGTTGAAGGTTAAAATAGCACACTTGACGAAAAATCATTGTGGTTTTCATGCGTAGGTAAGAATGGTTCTCGCTTGAACCTTGCACCAACAAAGTAGAGGACGTCTAACTTGTTTTTGCAGGGCTTGCTATGATGTGATATGGTCAAGGCAAGATGTGATATAAATTGTTGTATGAGATGATCATGTTTTGTAACAAAGTTATCGGCAACTGGCAGGAGCCATATGGTTGTCGCTTTATTGTATGCAATGCAATTCCCATGTAATTGTTTTACTTTATCACTAAGTGGTAGCGATAGTCGTAGTAACAATAGTTGGTGAGACGACAACGATGCTACGATGGAGATAAAGGTGTCGCGCTGGTGACGATGGAGATCATGACGATGCTTCGGTGATGGAGATCATGAGCACAAGATGATGATGTCCATATCATGTCACATTTTTTGATTGCATGTGATGTTTATCTTTTATGCATCTTATTTTGCTTAGTACGGCGGTAGCATTATAAGATGATCCCTTACTAAATTTCAAGGTATAACTGTTCTCCCTAAGTATGCATCATTGCACATTCATCGTGCCGAGACACCATGTGATGATCGGGTGTGATAAGCTCTATGTCCACATACAACGGGTGCAAGCCAGTTTTGCACATGCAGAATACTCAGGTTAAACTTGACGAGCCTAGCATATGCAGATTGGCCTCGGAACACTGAGACCGAAAGGTCGAGCTTGAATCATATAGTAGATATGATCAACATAGTGGTGTTCATCATTGAAAACTACTCCATATCACGTGATGATCGGACATGGTTTAGTTGATTCGGATCACGTGAACACTTAGATGATTAGAGGGATGTCTATCTAAGTGGGAGTTCTTAAGTAATATGATTAACTAAACTTTAATTTATCATGAACTTAGTACCTGATAGTATTTTGCATGTCTATGTTGTTGTAGATCAATGGCCCGTGCTATCGTTCCTTTGAATTTTAATGCGTTCCTAGAGAAAGCTAAGTTGAAAGATGATCGCAGTAACTACACGGACTGGGTCAGTAACTTGAGGATTATCCTCATTGTTGCACAGAAGAATATGTCCTGGAAGCACCGTTGGGTGCCAGGCCTGCTGCAGATGCTACTGATGATGTTAAGAACGTCTGGCAGAGCAAAGCTGATGACTACTCGATAGTTCAGTGTGCCATGCTTTACAGCTTAGAACCGGGACTTCAACGACGTTTTGAACATCATGGAGCATATGAGATGTTCCAGGAGTTGAAGTTAATATTTTAAGCAAATGCCCGGATTGAGAGATATGAAGTCTCCAATAAGTTCTACAGCTGTAAAATGGAGGAGAATAGTTCTATCAGTGAACATATACTCAGAATGTCTGGGTACCACAACCACTTGACTCAACTGGGAGTTAATCTTCCTGATGATAGTGTCATTGACAGAGTTCTTCAATCATTGCCACCAAGCTATAAAGGCTTCGTGATGAACTATCATTTGCAAGGGATGAACAAGACTACTCCCGAGCTCTTCGCAATGCTAAAGGCTACGGAGGTAGAAATCAAGAAGGAGCATCAAGTGTTGATGGTCAATAAGACCACTAGTTTCAAGAAAAAGGGCACAGGGAAGAAGGGGAACTTCAAGAAGAACGACAAAAAGGTTGCTGCTCAAGAGAAGAAACCCAAGTCTGGACCTAAGCCTAAAACGGAGTGCTTCTACTTCAAAGGGACTGGTCACTGGAAGCGGAACTGCCCCAAGTATTTGGCGGATAAGAAGGATGGCAAAGTGAAATGTATATTTGATATACATGTTATTGATGTGTACCTTACTAATGCTCGTAGTAGCACCTGGGTATTTGATACTGGTTTTGTTGCTCATATTTGTGACTCGAAACAGGGGCTACGGATTAAACGAAGATTGGCTAAGGACGAGGTGACGATGCACGTGGGAAATGGTTCCAAGGTCGATGTGATCGCTGTCGGCACGCTACCTCTACATCTACCATCGGGATTAGTTTTAGACCTGAGTAATTGTTATTTGGTGCCAGCGTTGAGCATGAACATTATATATGGATCTTGTTTAATACGAGACGGTTAGTCATTTTAATCAGATAATAATGGTTGTTCTATTTATATGAGTAATATCTTTTATGGTCATGCACCCTTGATGAGTGGTCTATTTTTGTTGAATCTCGATAGTTATGATACACATATTCATAATATTAAAGCCAAAAGATGCAAAGTTAATAATGATAGTGCAACTTATTTATGGCACTGCCATTTGGGTCATATCGGTGTAAAGCGCATGAAGAAACTCCATGCTGACGGACTTTTGGAATCACTTGATTATGAATCACTTGGTGCTTGCGAACCGTGCCTCATGGGAAAGATGACTATAACTCCATTATCCGGAACAATGGAACGAGCCACTGACTTGTTGGAAATAATACATACTAATGTATGCGGTCCAATGAGTATTGAGGCTTGTCGTGGGTATCGTTATTTTCTTACCTTCACAGATGATTTGATCAGATATGGTTATATCTACTTAATGAAGCACAAGTCTGAAACATTTGAAAAGTTCAAATAATTTTAGAGTGAAGTGGAAAATCATTGTAACAAGAAAATAAAGTTTCTACGATCTGATCATGGAGGAGAAGATTTGAGTAACGAGTTTGGTCTTCATTTGAAACAACATGGGATAGTTTCACAATTAACACCAGCGGGAACACCACATCGAAATGATGTGTCCGAACATCGTAACCGTACTTTATTGGATATGGTACGGTCTATGATGTCTCTTACTGATTTACCGCTATAGTTTTGGGGTTATGCTTTAGAGACGGCTGCATTCACTTTAAATAGGGTGCCATAAAAATCTATTGAGACGACGCCTTATGAACTGTGGTTTGGCAAGAAACCAAAGCTGTCATTTCATAAAGCTTGGGGCTGCGATGCTTATGTGAAAAAGCTTCAACCTGATAAGCTCGAACCCAAATCGGAGAAGTGTGTCTTCATAGGATACCCAAAGGAAACTGTTGGGTACACCTTCTATCACAGATCTGAAGGCAAAATCTTTGTTGCTAAGAATGGATCCTTTCTAGAGAAGGAGTTTCTCTCGAAATAAGTGAGTGGGAGGAAAGTAGAACTTGATGAGGTAATTGTACCTTCTCCCTTATTGGAAGGTAGTTCATCATAGAAATCAGTTCCAGTGATTCCTACACCAATTAGTGAGGAAGTTAATGATGATGATCATGAAACATCAGACCCAGTTACTACGAACCTCGTAGGTCTTCCAGAGTAAGATCCGCACTAGAGTGGTACAGTAATCATGTTTTGGAAGTCATGTTACTAGACCATGATGAGCCTACGAACTATCAGGAAGCGATGATGAGCCCAGATTCCGCGAAATGGCTTGAGGCCATGAAATCTGAGATGGGATCCATGTATGAGAACAAAGTGTGGACTTTGGTGGACTTGCCCAATGATCGGCAAGCCATAGAAAATAAATGGATCTTTAAGAAGAAGACCGACGCAGACGGTAATGTTACAGTTTACAAAGCTCGACTTATTGCAAAAGGTTTTCGATAAATTCAAGGAGTTTACTATGATGAGACTTTTTAACCCGTAGCGATGCTTAAGTCTGTCTGAATCATGTTAGCAATTATTTCATTTTATGATTATGAAATTTGGCAAATGGATGTCAAAACTGCATTCTTGAATGGATTTCTGGAAGAAGAGTTGTATATGATGCAACCAAAAGGTTTTGTCGATCCAAAAGGTGGTAACAATGTGCAAGCTCTAGTGATCCATTTATGGACTGGTGCAAGCCTCTCGGAGTTGGAATAAACACTTTGATAGTGTGATCAAAGCATATGGTTTTATACAGACTTTTGGAGAAGCTTGTATTTACAAGAAAGTGAGTGGGAGCTCTGTAGCATTTCTGATATTATATGTGGATGACATATTGTTGATTGGAAATGATATAGACTTTCTGGATAGCATAAAGGGATACCTGGATAAGAGTTTTTCTATGAAAGACCTCGGAGAATATGCTTACATATTGGGCATCAAGATCTATAGAGATAGATCAAGACACTTAATTGGACTTTCACAAAGCACATACGTTGATAAAGTTTTGAAGAAGTTCAAAATGGATCAGTCAAAGAAAGGGTTCTTGCATGTGTTACAAGATGTGAAGTTGAGTCAAACTCAATGCCCGACCACTTCAGAAGATAGAGAGAAAATGAAAGTCATTCCCTATGCTTCAGCCATAGGTTCTATCATGTATGCAATGCTATGTACCAGACCTGATGTATGCCTTGCTATAAGCATGGCAGGGAGGTACCAAAGTAATCCCGAAGTGGAACACTGGACAACGGTCAAGACCATCCTGAAATACATGAAAAGGACTAAGGATATGTTTCTCGTTTATGGAGGTGAAAAAGAGCTCATCGTAAATGGTTATGTCGATGCAAGCTTTTACACTGATCCGGATGACTCTAAGTCGCAAACCAGATACGTATTTTTATTGAATGGAGGAGCTATCAGTTGGTGCAATTCCAAGCAAAGCGTCCTGGCAGGATCTACGTGTGAATAGGAGTACATTGCTGCTTTGGAAGCATCAAATGAAGGAGTTTGGATGAAGGAGTTCATATCCGATCTAGGTGTCATACCTAGTGCATTGGGTCCAAAGAAAATCTTTTGTGACAATACTGGTGTAGTTGCCTTGGCAAAGCAATCCAGATTTCACAAGAGAACCAAGCACATCAACAGACGCTTCAATTCCATCCGTCATCAAGTGTCGGAAGGGGACATAGATATTTGCAAGATACACACGGATCTGAATATTGCAGATCCGTTGACTAAGCCTCTTCCACGAGCAAAACATGATTAGTACCAAAGCTCCATGGGTGTTAGAATCAATACTATGTAATCTAGACTATTGACTCTAGTGCAAGTGGGAGACCGAAGGAAATATGCCCTAGAGGCAATAATAAAGATATTATTTATTTCCTTATTTCATGATAAATGTTTATCATTCATGCTATAATTGTATTAACCGGAAACTTAGTACATGTGTGAATACATAGACAAAACATATTGTCCCTAGTATGCCTCTACTTGACTAGCTCGTTAATCAAAGATGGTTATGTTTCCTAACCATAGACATGTGTTATCATTTGATGAACGGGATCACACCATTAGGAGAATGATGTGATGGACATGACCCATCCGTTAGCTTAGCATTATGATCGTGACAGTTTCATTACTACTGCTTTCTTCATGACTTATACAAGTTCCTCAGACTATGAGATTATGCAACTCTCGAATACCGGAGGAACACTTTGTGTGCTACCAAACATCACAATGTAAATGGGTGATTATAAAGGTGCTCTATAGGTGTCTCTGAAGGTGTTTGTTGGGTTGGCATAGATTGAGATTAGGATTTGTCACTCCATGTTTCGGAGAGGTATCTCTGGGCCCTCTCGGTAATACTCATCACTATAAGCCTTGCAAGCATTGTGACTAATGAGTTAGTTGCAGGATGAAGTATTATAGAACGAGTAAAGAGACTTGCCGGTAACGAGATTGAACAAGGTATGATAATACCGATGATCGAATCTCGGGCAAGTAACATACCGATGACAAAGGGAACAACGCATGTTGTTATACGGTTTGACCGATAAAGATCTTCGTAGAATATGTAGGAACCAATATGAGCATCCAGGTTCCGCTATTGGTTATTGACCAGAGATGTGTCTCGGTCATGTCTACATAGTTCTCGAACCCGTAGGGTCTGCACGCTTAACGTTCGATGATGATTGGTATTATAAGTTTATGTGATTTGATGTACCGAAGATTGTTCGGAGTCCCGGATGAGATCATGAAAATGACGAGGAGTATCGAAATGGTCGAGACATAAATATTGATATATTGGACGACTATATTTGGACACCAGAAGTGTTCCGAAGAAGTTTCGGATAAAACCGGAGTACCGAGGGTTACCGGAACCTCCCCGGGAAGCTATTGGGCCTCATGGGCCTTAGTGGAGAAGAGAGAGGGCCGGCCAAGAGGTGGCGTGCGCCCCCTTTCCCTAGTCCTAATTGTACAAGGGGAGGGGGCGACGCCCCCCTCCTTCCTTCTCTCCTCCTCCTCCTTCCCCCCTTCTCCTTATGGGAATAGGAAGGGGGGGATTCCTACTTGGAGTAGGACTCCCCCCCTTGGGCGTGCCACCCTTGGCCGGCCTCCTCCTCCCTCCCTCCTTTATATACAGTGGAGGGGGGCACCCCATAGACACACAAGTTGATCAAGTTGATCTTTTACCCGTGTGTGGTGCCCATGTGTGGTGCTCGCCTCCACAGATTTCCACCTCGGTCAGATCGTCGTAGTGCTTAGGCGAAGCCCTGCGCTGGTAACGTCATCATCATCATCACCATGTCGTCGTGCTGACGAAACTCTCCCTCGGCCTCAGCTGGATCTAGAGTTCGAGGGACGTCACCGAGCTGAACGTGTGCAGATAGCGGAGGTGCCATGCGTTCGGTACTTGATCAGTTGGATCGCGAAGACGTTCGACTACATCAACCGCGTTACTTAACGCTTTCGCTTTCGGTCTACAAGGGTACGTGGACACACTCCCCCCCACGTTGCTATGCATCACCTAGATAGATCTTGTGTGATCGTAGGAATTGTTTTGAAATTACTACGTTCCCCAACAGTTTGTTGGGTTAGCATAGATCGAGATTAGGATTTGTCACTCTGAGTATCGGAGAGGTATCTTTGGGCCCTCTCGGTAATGTACATCATATGAAGCCTTGCAAGAAATGTGACTAATGAGTTGGTCACGGGATGATGCACTACAGAACGAGTAAATAGACTTGCCGGTAACGACATTGAACTAGGTATGAAGATACCGACGATCGAATCTCGGGCAAGTAACATGCCGATGACAAAGGGAATAACTATGTTGACATTGCGGTTCGACCGATAAAGATCTTCGTAGAATATGTGGGAACCAATATGGGCATCCAGGTTCCGCTATTGGTTATTGACCGGAGAGGTGTCTCGGTCATGTCTACATAGTTCTCGAATCTGTAGGGTCCGCACGCTTAACGTTCGATGACGATTGGTATTATATGAGTTATGTGTTTTGGTGACCGAAGGTTATTCGTAGTTCTAGATGAGATCACAGACATGACGAGGAGTCTCGAAATGGTCGAGAGGTAAAGATTGATATATTAGAAGGTAACATTCAGACACCGGAATGGTTTCGGGAAGTTTCAGATGTTTTTCGGAGTTCGGGGAGGTTACCAGAACCCCCCGGGAAATTATTGGGCCTACATGGGGCATAGGGGAGAGGGGAGGCAGCCCACAAGGGGTGGCCGCACCCCCCTCCCATAGGGAGTTTGCTTTGGACTAGGGGAGGGAGCACGCTCCCCTTTCCTTCTCCGGTTCCCTCTCTCTTCCCCTTTTCCCCTCCGGAAAGAAGGAAAAAAGGGAGGGGGGCGAATCCTACTAGGAGTGGAGTCCTAGTAGGACTCCCTCCCATGGCACGCGCCCCTGGTGGTCGGCCTCCTCCCCCTCCGTTACGGGGGCAGGGGGCACCCCAAAGACACAACAATTGTCTTAGCCGTGTGCGGTGCCCCCCTCCACCGTTTACTCCTCCGATAGTATCATCGTAGTGCTTAGGCGAAGCCCTGAACGGATCACATCACCAACACCGTCATCACACTGTGGTGCTGACGGAACTCATCGGCTCCATCGACACTCTGCTGGATCAAGAGTTCGAGGGACGTCATCAAGCTGAACCTGTGCAGAACTCGGAGGTGCCGTACGTTTGATACTTGATCGGTTGATTCGAGAAGATGTTCGACTACATCAACCGTGTTAAGTTAATGCTTCTGCTTTCGGTCTACAAGGGTACGTGGACACACTCTCCCCCTCTCGTTGCTATGCATCTCCTTGATAGATCTTGCGTGAGCGTAGGATTTTTTTTGAAATTGCATGCTACGTTTCCCATCACTTCATCGGCAAGATCGGTGAGTCAGAGCTTGAGCCAAACATCTACACCGACATCGTTGAGATGGCTCTGCATGCGGGACCCACCAGGGTTCAACCCGCCCGGAAGCACGTTTTCATTGGCTTTGTTCATGGGGCGGATCTTGAGGAAGATTCTGCATCTAGTGGAGAGACGGCCATCTACTCGGTTGATGACCTCAACCGGAGAGACGGAATCCATCTATCAGCTTCAAGACGGTGGCAACAGTATTCCGGACCCCTATGAGCCGCCCTCCAGGGCTGTGATCTTCATGGCTGGCACTTGGCCGGCTCTTAAATCATGAACAACAGCAGTGATGACGTCTGGATCGACTGCCGCTGCGACAGCTGGGGCCAATGGCTCAGCGTGGCCACCGGCTCAAGTCTTATCTGATGTCTTGGGCACTTTGATGACTCTGTTAGCCACAGAGGTTACTGCGGCAAATCAAGCACAACATAATGCGAAAGTTGCAAAGGTGCGAGATGAGGTGGCCAAAGCCCAGGAGGATTTTAATGCAGAAAACATCAAGATGGCAGAGGAACAAGCCAAGATGGATGCTGAGCCACATCGTATCATGGCAGAGGCTTTTCGCTTAAGTTTGGATCAAAACGCCTCTAATGTAGTTCTTCGAAGGAGGTATCAAACCCGTTTGCCTGCATAATATGAGGCGCGAAATCTTTTTAACACGCCTGGTGCAGGGCCAAGTAACCCACCAGGTACAGCCCGGGCAACTGAAGTCCCAGAGAGAAGGGCAGTGGCTCATCCCCGATTGCTAGACCCGCCCAGACGTTTTTCCACACCAACTAGTCATTATTCCACCCCGGTGGATAACATGATAGCAGTGGCTACCCGGCTCAATGCAATCCCTATCACAAATGAGACACCTTTTGTAGCTGAAGAGCAGAACGCAATTGAGCTCTTGCAGACATCAGTCACACAGCAGGAAAAATATGCACATAGTCGTGAGAGGGTGCACTCGACCCCCCTCCCAATCCGCAGTTACAGCCGACGGTTGAATCGCCGGTGGTTTCCAGTAGTGAGCGACGATGTCGACCAAATCAAGATGAGCCGCCCAGTGGGAATAACCCGCCCCTTACGCATGCTCAGGCGATTGTGGATGACGCCAGAGCTCACCGAGAGGCAGAGTCAGTAGAGGTGGAGGATTAAAATTGCCTCTATATGTTATTACCAAAAATTTTCCTACCAACAAAATTCACACCCGTAGATTCATCATTATTCTCAATCAAAGTAGACAAAGGCATATCATTAGGTTCAATAGGAGCACTCTTTCTAGGAATCAATTCTCATAAGTTCATCCATCTTTCCACTGAAAGTATTAATCTCTTCAATAGCATGCACTTTTTTAGTAGAAGATCTTTCGGTATGCCATTGAGAGTAATTTGACATAATATTATCTAGGAGTTTAGTAGCTTCTCCTAATATGATTTCCATAAAAGTACCTCCCGTGGCTGAATCTAAAACATTTCTAGATGCAAAATTTAATCCAACATGATTTTTTTGTATGATCATCCATAAACTTAAACCATGAGTAGGGCAATTTCTTATCATTAATTTCATCCTCTTCCAAGATTGTGCAACATGTTCATGACCGAGTTGCTTAAAATTCATTATATCATTCCTAAGAGAGATGATCTTAGCGGGAGGAAAATACTTGGAAATAAAAGCATCCTAACACTTGTTCCATGAATCAATACTATTTTTAGGCAAGGATGAAAACCAAGTTTTAGCACGATCTTGTAGCGAGAATGTAAACCACTTCAATTTGACAATATCATTATTCACATCTTTTTTCTTTTGCATATCACACAATTCAACAAAGGTATTAAGATGGGATGCAACATCTTCGTTAGGACTATCAGAAAATTGTTCTTTCATAACAAGATTCAACAAAGCAGCATTCATTCCATAAAATTCTGCACTAGTCGGGGGATCAATTGGAGTACTCATAAAATCATTATTGTTAGTGTTGGAAAAGTCACACGACTTAGTATTTTCTTGAGACATCGTGAGAAAGCAAGCGATCTAGCACACAAGCAAACAAAAAGCAAACGAAAATACAAACGGAAAGAAGCCAAATAAAAAGGGAATTTTTTGTGTTTTTCTGAAAATGTTTTAGAAGTGGGGGAGATGAAAACTGTTGGGAAACGTAGCATGCAATTTCAAAATATTTCCTACGCTCATGCAAGATCTATCCATGGAGATGCATAGCAACGAGGGGGAAGAGTGTGTCTACGTACCCTCGTAGACCGTAAGCGGAAGCGTTTATCATGCGGTTGATGTAGTCGTACTCTTCCCGATACGATCACGATCCAACCGATCTAGTGCCGAACGGACGGCACCTACGAGTTTAGCACACGTTCGGCTCGATGATGTTTTCTCCTTCTTGATCCAGCAAGTGGGAGAGGAGAAGTAGATGGGATCACAACCAACACGACGACATGGTGGTGATGGTGGTGGTGGAGCACCGACAACGCTTCGTTAAGCGTCGCCGGAACGAGGCGTTGGAACTACGGAGTAACGGGAGAGAGAGAGGGGCGCCAAGGGCTTGGTGTGTCCTCTGCCCCTTCCCCTCTATATATAGGTGGAGGTACGTGGCAAATAGCCCGTCCAAGCCTTAGGGTGCAGCTAAGGGGGAGAGAACTTGGACTCCAAGTCTAATCCTATTCCTACTAGGACTCCTTCCTTTTTGCCTTCCATAGCCACATGGGCTTTTGAGGACTTGGTGCGCCTAGCCCAATAAGGCCAGGGAACCTCCCCACAGCCCATGCTAGCTCTTGGGTTGTGGTGAACCCACTTGTGGACTTTTGGACCTCTCCGGAATCCTCTGGAACCTTCTGAAAGCTTCCCGGTACAATACCCAAAAAACTGACCTTTTTTTGGAACCCAAAATATGACTTCCTATATATAAATCTTAACCTCTCGACCATTCCGAGATTCCTTGTGATGTCCGGGGTCTCATTCGGGACTCCGAACAACATTTGGTTACCACTCATCAAATATCCCAATACTACTCTAGCATCAACCAACGTTAAGTGTGCGACCCTGCAGTTTTGAGAACTATGTAGACATGACCGAGACACCTCTCCAGTCAATAACCAATAGCGGAACCTGGATGCCCATATTGGCTCCTACATATTCTACCAAGATCTCTATCGATCGAACCGTTATGACAATATACGTTATTCCCTTTGTCATCGGTATGTTACTTGCCCGAGATTCGATCGTCGGTATCTTCATACCTAGTTCAATCTCGTTACTGGCAGGTCTCTTTACTCGTTATGTAATGCATCATCCCGCAACTAACTCATTAGTCACATTGCTTGTAAGGCTTCTTATGATGTGCATTACCGAGAGGGCCCAGAGATACCTCTCCGATACTCGGAGTGACAAATCCTAATCTTGATCTATGCCAACCCAACAAACACATTCGGAGATACCTATAGAGCATCTTTATAATCACCCAGTTATGTTGTGGCGTTTGATAGCACACAAGGCATTCCTCCGGTATCCGGGAGTTGTATAATCTCATAGTCAGAGGAATATGTATTTGACATGAAGAAAGCGGTAGGAATAAAACTGAACAATCATTATGCTAAGCTAACGGATGGGTCTTGTACATCACATCATTCTCCTAATGATGGTATCCCGTTCATCAAATGACAACACATGTCTATGGCTAGGAAACTTAACCATCTTTGATTAACGAGCTAGTCAAGTAGAGGCATACTAGAGACATGGTATTTTGTCTATGTATCCACACATGTATCAAGTTTCCGGTTAATAAAATTCTAGCATGAATAATAAAGATTTATCATGATATAAGGAAATATAAAATAACAACTTTATTATTGCCTCTAGGGCATATTTCCTTCAAAAACGAGAGGTAAATGGCGAATAATGTAAGTGCAAGAGATGAGAGTTTATGATAGGTACTTTGGTTTTTCCCTTGAAGAGGAAAGGGTGATGCAACAAAGTAGAGATAAGTATTTCCCTTAGTTAAGAACCAAGGTATCAACCCAGTAGGAGGAACACACAAGTCTCTAATAACTGCACCTACACAAACAAACAAATACTTGCACCCAATACGAAAAAGGGGTTGTCAATCCCTTCATGCTCACTTGCAAGGATGAGATTTGATAGAGATAGGTATAAAAGATAGGTAAAAGTGCAAAATAAAGTAAAGGTAAATAAATTGCAGCAAGGTATTTTTGTATTTTTGATTTTATAGATCTAAAAATAATATGATAAAAATAGACCCAGGGCCATAGTTTTCACTAGAGGCTTCTCTCTAGAAAGAAAGCATACGGTGGGTAAAAATATTACTGCTGAGCAACTGATAGAAAAGCGCAAAGTTATGACGATATCTAAGGCAATGATCATGAATATAGGCATCACGTCTGTGACAAGTAGACCGACTCCTGCCCGCATCTACTACTATTACTCCACACATCGACCGCTATCCAGCACACATCTAGTGTATTAAGTTAGCAAGAACGAAGTAATGCCTTAAGCAAGATGACATGATGTAGATGGATAGATGCAATCAATATGAACAAACCCCATATTTTTATCCTTAGTGGCAACAATACAAATAGGTATCATGTCCCCTTCTGTCACTGGGTATGAGCACCGCAAGATCGAACCCACTACAAAGAACCTCTTCCATTGCAAGAAAAATCAATCTAGTTGGCCAAACCAAATCAATAGATCGGAGAGAAATACAAAGCTACCTCAATCATGCATAAAAGAGTTCAGAGAAGATTCAAATAATATGCATAGATAATTTTATCATAAATCAATAATTCATCGTATCTCAACAAACACACCGCAAAAGAAGATTACATCGAATAGATCTCCAAGAACATCGAGGAGAATACTGTATTGCAGATCAAAGAGAGAGAAGAAGCCATCTAGCTACTAGCTATGGACCCCTAGGTCTATGGTAAACTACTCATACATCATCGCAGGGGCAACAAGGTTGATGTAGAAGCCCTCCATGATCGAACCCCCCTCCGGTAGAGTGCCGGAAAAGGCCCCAAGATGGGATCTCACGAGGACAAGAACTTGCAGCAGCGGAAAAGTATTTTTAGTGTGCCCTCTGGTATACAAGGAATATTTGGGTATTTATGGAGCAAAGATTAGGGTAAGAGGAGCACCAGGGGCCCCACAAGCCTGGGGCGCGCCCCCCTAGGGCGCCTCCCGAGCTTGTCGCCAACTGGTGGCCCCTCTAACCTCCTCCCAAAGGTTCCTAGGTGTCTTCTGGTCCAAGAAAAATCCTCAAAAAATTTCGTTTTGTTTGTATTGATTTTCTGTAAAGCCAAAAACAAGGAAAAAATAGCAACTCACACTTGGCACTAGGTTAATAGGTAGTCCCAAAAATGATATAAAATAGCATAATAATGCATATAAAACATCGAAGATGGATAGTATAATAGCATGGAACAATCAAAATTATAGATACGTTGGAGGCGTATCAGTAATACACATGATGATCCATTAGGGTTCCAATGTTACAATGAGATGGCGATGAATGTTGGTGATGGTGGTTGGTGAAGTTGGATGATGTCAACGTCCCCTTGCACGTGGTAATGAAGATGTGATCTCCTCCTTGCCAATTCCCCCTCCGGGTGCCTTTCGGAGGCTAGGGTTCTACCTTCTGGATGTGTGTTTGGTGCGTATGTTCGTCTCATCCTCGATTCGATTGCACATGGTCGAAGTAGTCTACCAGGAGGAGTCATTGCCACGCCATATGACCGCCTGCGCTCGTATGGATGGCCGTCTTACGCTCTGGAAGAGCTGCACGACCTTGAACTTTCTCCATTTTCTTTTTATGGTAGATGAGAATTACGTTGAATGACGTGATTCCACTATAATTTCCTGTGATTCCTTCCACAGTGCTTTGTTTGTTCCAAAAGGTATTTTCTGGGGGAAACCAACAAAGAGTAGTGCGTGAACGCGGTAAAATTTCACAAAGCGTACCGTGTGCACACCAAATAACCATCAAAATTATCATACATTTTGGACTCATTAGTGTGCATGTGTGTGTGTGTGTGTGTGTGTGTGTGAGAGAGAGAGAGAGAGAGAGAGAGAGAGGATGGGACGTGTGTGGGAAAAGAGATAGGAGACTGATACACCTTGGTCGGTCGACAAGCGGATCAGACCAGCCACCAATAGAGTTATTAGATCCACTACACAACAGCCGTTCAAACTCGGTCGTGTCTGCCAACTGACAAGCGTTAGCAAAATGTGCCATGTTGCGCATATTCGCTCGGAGATTTGCAAGATGAGTGCTTTTCAACATGAGCCATGTTGCACCAAAACGTTTGCAACATGGCCTTGCAGCACACCGCCAAAAGCTCAATAGAATTGGGACACCGACTTGAAGCAGCGGCTTGCAGGAATCTCCCCACGGCCTTGCAGCATGTCGGGGAGCTCACTGAAGTTGAGATATCAGCTTGCAGCCATGGTAGCCCATTGCAGAGGAAAAGCCCTCGCTGACGAAATATAATTAGTGGCGCCGGCTTCAGCCTGCTCCAAAGGGTGGGAGGAAAGCCCTCGTCGACGAAATCCAACTAGTGGCGATGGAGAGAGGAATCAGAGAGGACGTGTATCTCCATGGAAAAAAACTTGTGATGGAGCCTTTCCTCGAGAAGATGACAAGGAGGGGTAAACTTAATGGGCAGGTCCACACGACGCGTGGCACACTCTGAAAGCGGACAACGTTGGTTTGTTTTCGGCCGGTTGAGGGAAAGCTTTTCCTAAAGAGATAAGAAGAGAGAGAAGCGTGTACGTGAGCGAAAGAGATGAAAATAATAATGACTATCCGGTTCTCTTTTCGCTATTGCATTCCCTGTGTAGATCGGTTCAGCCCATTTCTACTAGAAAATCAACAACGGTTCTATCGCATTGCAAGGCAAACAACGGGATATTTTCCATTGAACTACATATGTCATCTTTTCATAAGGCAATAATTAGCCCAGTATTAGGAGAGGAATCGGATCCTGGCCAGGTTAACATACTACTCCCTCCGTCCGAAAATATTTGTCATCAAAATGGACAAAAATGATGTATCTAGAACTAAAGTACATCTAGATACATCCCCTTTTATTCATTTTGAGGACAAGTATTTTCGGACGGAGGGAGTACTACTTTTTCCTCATAAATAATCAACAAATTGGTTGAAAAAAATACCTTCACAGAAGAAACACGCGGACCCACTGTCATAGGCCGTGAACACGATGGGCCGCGGGGACGAAACTATAGCTGGCCAAATGGGCCGTTTTTTTCGGGCCGGCCCGTGAGCACGCGCGGCACGGCCCGCCTTGGGCTAGGCACGGCACGGTCTAAACGGGCCGGGCCCGGCACGCGGCACGCCCTGGGCCGTGCCTGGGCCTGGAGGCTGGGCACGCGGGCCGGCACGGCACGGCCCGATTATGTTTTTTTATTTTTTTTATACATCTATATATGGCCCAATATATAAAAATAGGCTAAAAACGCTCAATGTGGCAAATAACAGGCTGAAAATATGCGGCCCACCGTGCTAAACGGGCCAACGTGCCGGCCCGTTTACTAACTGGGCCGTGCCTGGGCCTGGGGGCGCAGCACGCGGGCCGGCACGGCACGGCCCGTATAGTAATCATGCCCTGGCGGGCCGTGCCGGGCCAGGCACGATTACGATGGGCCGGGCCGTGCCGTGCCGGGCCGGCCCGTTTGGCCAGGTATGGACGAAACCAACCAAACCCTTGTCCGTTCCATTCCATAAACCCGAGGAAGCAGAGCGCGCACACCCCTCGCCTCGCTTCCCCTCCCCCGCTCCCCACCGCAGCGCGGCCACCGTCTCCGCCAGAACCCTAGGAAAACCACGGAGAAGACGCGGAGGAAGCAGCCGGCCTCCCTCGCCCGGGAAGATGACGGAGAACCACCGCTTCTGGGGTGCGTATCCTCCTCCCGAACCCCCCCAATTTCGCCCCCGATGCCCCCGATCTGCTTGCGCGGTCCAATTCCGGTGCCCCCGTGCTGCTCGTGCATTTCGCCGCATCTGATCGGCGGGGGGTAATTCCGGCGGCGACGGGTTCCGTCCAGCGGTCGGGGGATCTACGCGACCTGTTCCTGCCTAGGGTTCCTCGATTCTGACCGATCTCTGTTTGTTTAAAGTAGCGCATCCATGTCTGTCGGGGCCCCTGCAATCCGTGATTCGCATTTCCCTTGTTTCGTTGGTTGGGGAGTGCATGCCGTGACCTGATCTAGGGAGAGTGCTGTGGGTATTCTGCCTTGATCTGGATGGAGCATTGTGGTTTCCTGCTTGTTGTTCCTGGGTCTGGGTTTGGTTCGTCTGAACAGTAGTCTCATGGATATCCGGTCGGATGATATTAGTTTCTCCTGTGCTTTCAGTGCTCATAACCTACATAGTAATGTGTTGTCAGCTTCGGTATATGTTGTGCTGTGACCTGCATTTCTTCTGAAGATGAGCATGCTCTGGTAATTGTTCGTGTAGCACTGCCAATGCATTGTTTCTGTTCTGTATGAAGAAATGTCCCCATTCTGTTTGCCTTAATAATGTGTGGTGCATATTTCTCTGGGGCGCTTCAGAAAGCAACAGATATTTGTGTTTGCGAATTTCCCATATTTGGTAAATGACTAATGGCTACTCTGCATGGATGCCAACATTTTTAGGAGTGGTCGTCAAACCTGGAGAGACAGTGAAGTGTGACCCAGGAGATTCATATTATCACATTTCGACGGTGTGTTTTACACACTTCATTTATAAGTGGCCTTCTAGCTTATTTGTAGGTGGATCAAGTTTGCTTACTCTTCAGGTGTTTGCTTTTCTCGTTTACTACAGATAGCATTGGAGGCTGGCAAGGCAGAAGAGGATGTGCAAGTTTTCGTTAAAATTGACGATACAAGGATTATGCTTGGCACACTTTCAGTTGATAATCATCCTCATGTCTTAGCTGATCTGGTGTTCAAAAAGGAGTTTGAGCTGTTGCACTCCTCAATGACCAGCAACATCAGCTTTATGGGCTACAAATTTGATATTATGAAAAGATATCCTTCCACATTTCATTCTTCAATGTTTGCTAAGTAGCTTGAATATGCATTTGTGTTCTTTAACTGTTTTCCTGTCTGTAGTCACATCTCACTCATGTACTAAACAAGGTAAATATTGTTTTTCATTTCAGTACTGGGCATCTATGATGTTCTCTTTGTACAGTTCATAACATGGCATAACTTCCATATATCTGATGTTTCAGATGCTGAATCTGACGAGGAGGTTCCATTGGCTATTCCACTAGACTTCAATACAGACGGTATATTGTTTTCCTATGCATAACAGTTGTTGTTTAAGAGTTCAGAACGATGTATCTGCTTTAAAGATTTGCCTGTCTAGTAAGTTTAAGTTGTGATTTTCCGTCATTGTCTTTGTTCTAGAATGAAAACATGCCACATTGACCCTTGGCATGTTTGACATTATTTACTTTCAGGTTACAAAAACAATGAAGCCGCACATGGTGCCAATAATCTTATTGCACCAAGGCCTGCTGATGCTCCATCCTCTATACCAATGGCTAAAGTTGAGGGAACAAATAGTCCTGGAAAGCAAAAGGGAGATGATAAGGTTTGTATCTTTGTTAAGAATAATCAACTGTGGGTTATGATGGAACTGTTGTTTCCTGTATGATTTATTTTCTTGCTCTTGTTGTTCTGGTTTGTGCAGGGAGAATGTTGGTAAATAAGTTCAGTGAACATTCTAACATGTAACTAAAAATAGTTAACATGGACTATGTATCCATTTTTGACAGCTTTTTTAAGTATATGATCAGTGTTTCTGTGTGTGCACACAATACTTACTTTTATGGAACCTACCACATTCAATTATAGTTGGGTGACAGATCCACAAATAGTGGTTGTAGCAGCCCAATCAGTGTCCTTGGGAGTTGATACTTTGTTGGTTCTGAAACCTGACATGGATTTGTTAGGTGTGAAAACTAAGTTCCCTGATGCTGAATACGTTCGCAGGATAAGACTGGTATGCAGAATTCCAGTGATGGCGTTGATAATGAGAGTTCTGATCAAGATGTGGATTATCCTCGAAAGGTGCGAGATTGCTCAAAGAGACCTGTTATTTTGATGCCTTCTCATTTTGTAAAATCCTGAAATTCTTTATGTTTTGGCATGTTTAGAGAACAAAGGACGATTATAATCCAATGGAAACACCTCTGAATACACCCCAGGGGAAGAGGGCAAAGATAGCAACACCAACTACGGGCAACAAAACTGGTGTGAAGTGATCTTTATTTTATATTTAATCTGCTGAACTTGCATTGTTCTTTTAAAGGCACAGGAATCTCACTGCTCGATGAACAACTTGCGTGCAGGCTATGTCCACGTTGCGACCCCTCATCCGGCAGCAAAACAGGCTCGCAAGTCAGGCGACCATGTCCACGTTGCGACCCCTCATCCGGCAATAAAACAGGCTCGTAAGTCAGGTGACCATGTCCACGTCGCGACCCCTCATCCAGCAGCAAAACAGGCTCATAAGTCAGGTGAACATGTCCATGTCGCAACCCCTCATCCAGCAGCAAAACAGGCTCGTAAGTCAGTTGACCGCGTCCACGTCGCGACCCCTCATCCGGCAGCAAAACAGGCTTGTAAGTCAGGTGACCACGTCCATGTCGTGACCCCTCATCCAGCAGCAAAACATGCAAGGAAGACACTTGAAAACAATGATGACAAGTCTAAGCAATCCGCTGGCCACGTCTGCAACTCATGCAACAGGCAAGATCTTGTTCCTTCTCTTTGAATCTGATCACACCTGGAGCATATGCTGTTGTATCCTGACACACACAAACACACGCTTATCTTCTTCAGGACTTTCAGCTCCTTGAAGGGTCTTGGAGATCATTCCAGGGCGAAGCATGGCGACGCCAAGTAAGGTGGCCTGAGATATGCCGTGGACAGGAGGTGTTAGCTTAGGGGGGATGCTGGTGAACTGAATTTGGGTATCCAAGGCAGAGATGATGTGTAAAGAGGTCGCTTCTTTGGGTCTATTGCTCCCCACGCACCATCAGGATGTTCTCTCTCTTTGACACCGTTCTAGACTGGTGTTGGTGCTATGCTATGCTACGAAGTGCTGTCAATTGTGCCAGGATCCTGGAATCGCGTGGTTAATTATTATGGTTGGGTGCTACTGTCTTGTTGATAAACATTCTTTTGTGCTGTATCTGTTCTTTTGGTGATTCATCATGCTTGTAAGTTGGCCACATTAGAAGGGTCTGCAAAAGAAACATTATACAGAGTAAACACCTCAAAGAACAGGGGGGCGACTAGGCGCCCATCTTCGGTTAAACCTTGTAACGGAGCGAATGGACTTTGAGCTGACTAATGGCCTTTCTGGGCCATCGGATGCACAACACATTCTGTCCATTCCCCTTCGTAGCGGCACGGAAGATCACATGTCACTGAGACGCAAGTGCTTCAGCGAACACTGAGGTGTCTTCCCGGAAATGGGGCAAGCTCTGGGCACTGAAGCTCCCAGCAAAGGTCTGGATTTTTCAATGGTGCCTTGTCCATGACAGCTTGCCGACACTCATGAACAGTACTAAGCGCAAACATGTCGACATGGCGCCAAATGAACCTGGAGGGCTGATCCTGCTGAACCAACCTTCTGCTGCTTCCATCGGTGAGACAATTTTCACGCGCTAAACCCTGAAGCTCAGCGTCAAGCGATTGATGGGGCGGCCAGTTCTTGGGTTCATCGGGTCACGCTGCTTGAGAGATTCTGACAGGCAGAACTTGGGGTCCTGTATTGTGAGGCTAGAAGCAACCGCATCCTCCACACATGCCGGACTTTGTTTCAGATTTGGTTGCCAGAGATTCTGCGAGTTAATTTTCCACATAAAAAATGATAAATGTTTTTTTTTCCTTTTCTTTATAACCTGCTTGCTTTCTTTATAAGTTCCTATATGGACTTCACTGGGGAGGTGAGAGAACACCCCACTTCGTTGCAGTTAAAAGGACATACCCCAAGAATTAAGTTACCAGCAGAGCAGACTGGCAAAAAGGAACTGCAGAATATATAGAGCTTCCACACGGTATAACATCAAAACATGGCTTTCCAATTTCCAGGTTAACCAACCAATATCTTTCCCGAATATTAACCGACATCTCAGTAGCTATCAGATTCGCCAAAAAATATGAACGGCACAAAACTGGGTATACAAGAACCAACACCATATGCAATACAGTACTTCCTAAGACTAATCTAAGGCTGACAAGAGTATAGAAGTTGGAGACGGAGCTTCAGCATCAGCATCAGCAACATGCTGTCACCAGCCAGTAGCAGCAGCTCAAGCGTGCTTCGCCTTCTCATGGGATTGGAGCGCCGAAGCACTGCCGAATGTCCTGAAAGAATCGACGAGAGCATAAGCGTCAGATGTCAAGCCCTGCAATTTTGCTTACAAAGTTGTCAGGCTGTCTGCATACCTGCTGCACGACTTGCAGGCGTGGGCGCCGCCGACATATTTGGACTTGAGATGTTGCTTGCTGTTCCCAGGCGCCTTGTCGGCCTGCTTTGCTGGATGGGGAGTTGCCACATGGACAATCTTCTTGTCATCTGAAGTAAATGGGGTTTTATAGTCAGTTATAAAACCTGTTCTTACGACGGCCACAAGGGTCCACGGTAAGTATCGACGCACCTGTGTCCTGGCCAGATGGTGTTTCAATCTTTGCCTTCTTGTCAGGAGCAGGCGTCTCCAAGGCGGTTTCGGCCGCCCTCTTCGTGCCAACCTCAGGCTGTAGTGCACAAGAGTCAGATGAGACTGTTGAAGCAAATGGAAATAATGAGAGCTGTTGGACCCGTACCTTAGGAGTGTTTTTGTCTTCCTGATCACTTGTACCCTCCTTGTTACTAGTATCGTCAGAGGCAGGTGTCTTCAAGGCAGTCTCGGCGCCCACCGTCTTCTCGCCATCCTCGGGCTGTAGTGCACAAGGGTCAGATGATGCTGTTGAAGCAAATGGAAGCAAATGAGAACCGTTGGATCCACACCTTAGGAGTGTTTTTGTCTTCCTCATCACTTGAACCCTCTTTGCTACTGGTGTCGTCAGAGGCAGGTGTCTTCAAGGCAGTCTCGGCCACCGCTTTCTTGCCATCCTCAGGCTGTAGTGCACAACAGAGTCAGATGATGCTGTTGAAGCAAATGGAAACAACGCGAACTGTAAGCTATCAGATCCACACCTTAGGACTGTCTTTGTCCTCCTCTTTGCTACTGGTATCCATCTCTTCACTACTGGTACCATCCTCTTCAGAATCGGTATCTAAGCTACTGTACCCATCATCGTCGTACTGGATAAAAAGGTTTCATTGCCATCAATATTTCAAACAATTAAGAGGGTGAACGCACTTGCATTATCATCAGGGAACACACTTACATCATCTGAATCTGTAGAATAAAAATCACTATCATCCTCACCACTGTCATGGTTATCTGTAACCTTTTTATCATCCTTTGTTGTCGGAGGCTTTGCCACATTGCCTTAAAGATGGAACATAAGTTATTAGTTCAGCCAGCTTAATGAGGAAACACAATTGCCCCTTCAAGATTAAAATAATAAAAGACAAAATCTGCTTACCAACAATAGGATTGGCCACTTGATTGTTTACAGTTTCCACTTCATCTTCGCTAGAATCAGACTCGCTGGAATCAAACTCGCTAGAATCAGATTCGCTAGAATCAGATTCGCTAGAATCAGACGTGCAGTTATGCTTGGGAATCTTGTAACCACACGCAAACACACTGGCAGTTTTTGAACTGTGTGATAGCTCAAACTGTTTCTCAAAGATCAAATCACAAAGAATCTGAGGGTGATTTTCAGCCGACAGAGTTCCAATGACCCCCTTCTGATCACCAATTTTAGCAGATACTGGTATGCCGACACTTCTTTTCTCTGTTTCACCCAGGGCAACCTGAAATCAGTAATCAGAACATGCAAGTAAATCCGTTAGCTTAAGGATCGAGAGACCACTGGTTAAGCTCAAGAGAATTGTACACACAAAGGCAATGAGGGACATGGCTAAACCTGTGTGAGATGAACAACACGCCCTTCACCAGGGTCGCAATAAACTGTCTGTCCCGGCTTCACTTCCACACCTGAACCAAAATAGCAACCAATAAGGCAATAAATACTTATAATTTAACCCAACAATGATATCTTTTTTACTATTAAGAAAGATAGTTAATTTAGCCCCAACGAAGGGTACCACAAACTATATGATCATAAATGAAAACTGCTACTTCACCAAATAAAGATGTTCTGCAGTGCTGTTGGTATTCAAATAGACAAAGGTGTATTAGGAAAAAAAAATCTATATAGCAGCAATGCCATCTCGCTGCAACATAATGCCTGACAAACTATGTGATCATACATGAAAATTTTGCTGATTCACCAAATAATTAAAGGTTTTCTGCACTTCTTTCATCAGTCAAAATAGACAAAGTTTTATAAAAAATCACATAGCAGGAATGCCATCTCACTGCAAAAATAATGTTTGGAGTGACGACCAAATAAAGCAAAAGCTAACATCAGTTACCACTATTGATTGAACTGCAAAACAGCTTGCTGTTGAATGACAATAACTGCCATGAACCGCCCGCCAAGGTGCAGAAGTATAAATTGTGTAGCTCCCAGAAGAGCTCAAGCCCAAGAAGGAACACACTATTCCACCACAAATCATCCATCCTACGAGGCGACATGCAAAAAATACGACACCGAAGCATGTCACACTCAACCTCAAGCAATCAAGGCCCACGCAAACGAACCAGCTGAGCCTAAACGGATCGTCTCCCAACAAAAGGCACGGCCCAGCATCAGGACGAAACCGCGCACCCGCCGCACGAGACGCGGCGACCGATGACTCGCGTTATCACCCAAAATTCGAAGCAAAATTAAGCCGTGGAAACCGGCCCGAGCCACCGCGAAAAAGAAGAAGACCAAATCGCATCGAACGGAGGTATGGCTTACCCCAGAACTTCATCGTGGTCGCTCGGGGAGTCGAAGGCGCGGCTGCGCGTAAACCCTAGCGGATTGGAGCGGGAGGGAGAAGGATCGGGGTTTAGGGTTTTTGGCGGTGGAGACGACCGAGGGGAACAGGGGAGCAGACTCCAAATTTAAAGAGAGACGGACGGCCGAGGGCCGTTTGATTCTTCTCCCTGAGATCTGTCCGTCCGTCCTTTGTTTTTCCTTCTTTAAGAAAAGAATACCCAAAAGGCATCTTAGAGTCCGTAGCTTGCTTTCATCTTTTTTTACTACTCCTATACATAGTAGAATGTCTTGTCACTAGTAGAAAAACACCTAATAGTCTCGGTTCATAAGGGCCTTTAGTCCCGGTTCGTAAGGGTCTTTAGTCCTGGTTCATGAACCGGGACTAATGGGTCGTTACTAATACCTCCACCCATTAGTCCCGGTTCAAACACGAACTGGGACCAATGTGCCTCCACGTGGCCCTGTGCGCCGAGCCTAGTCAGGGGTACCAACCGGGACCAAAAGGCATCCATGCGTCAGCCTTCCAGTGGCTGGAGTTTTTGTTTTTTTTTTGAAAGGAGGGGGGGGGGGGGGGTTGGGGTTTTTGGGGGGTTAATTTAGGTGTTTCATATATTGTGTTAGCTAGCTAATTAATAGAGAGAAGTGTTCTCTCTTATGTCCGTGCTTGGTCGACGCTACGTACTATATATACATAAGTGATCGAGAGAACCATTGAGTACAGAAGTTCGTCATGCATACCGAGAGAAGTGATCGATCGACCTCTCCTTCTCCGAGAGATTGGTCGAACAACAAGTTTTCGTATATCATGTATCCGACGCTACTGGCTACATACATGTACAATATGTATAAGATCTCTTAATTACAATCCGCTAGCAATTGAAATCAATTTCCACATGGTATTCTCTGGCTTTATTGATGACGTGGTCAAGAAAGAATTCCGTCAATTCCTCTTGAATTGCTTTCATGCGATCTGGTTCTAGGAGTTCATTCCGTATCTGCCACGTCTAATTTGAAGAAGGGGGTTAATTAATACATATATATGAATGAAACTCAACAGAAATGATGGTGTAATAAAATGAAATTGTGAATATTATTGCTTACGCACTTCATATTGTCTTTGAGAGTAGCCCCGCTTGTTTTTCAAAGTCGCGTTGTGGATGAACTCGCACATGTAGTATTCACAGAAATCATTCCCTTCTTCCTGCCACAAGCACTTTACGAGAAATAGAGGTCAATCAAACTGATAATGAAGCATTATAAATGGCATTGATGAAAGTATAGCTATAGAATCAACGGGAGATGCGCGCAACTAGCTAGCCAGTAGTACTTACTTTCGGGTATGTATATCGCAGCTCCTTCGGCAGTCCCGGAGCTTGTGCGGTGAACTGTTTCCAAACCCTGCAAGACAAAGAAAATAATTATTATTACTTGAGATATCAGGAAATGAACAAAAAGTTGCCGATATGGTGCGATAATGATCGATTGAACTTACTTGCTGAGCATTTCAGTCATGTCCGCATAGGTTTTGGGATCTTTCCGTCTCGAGTCTAAGACGGTTACTAGTCCACGCTCAAGCTTAATCTCCAGAAGAATATAGTGGTACCTGCGCACGCATGCATAACTCATCAATTACATTACTATAACCTCGCTCGAGTAATAAGGGAAACCGAATATGCACACGACAGTAACACTCACTTGCCGTTGTAAGGAAAGAGTATGGTATCTTTGTTTTGATTTTTGATCAACGATTGTAGCACGTTGTCCTCGGCCTCTTTGACGTCCTTTTTAACCAGAAATTCATCTATGATATTTGTGTTAATGAACCCAATATCATAAATTTCTTGTTTTTTGCACTCGACGGTCTTCAATCTGCATAATATATTGAGGATAATTAATTATAAATACATGAAATGAAAGAGCCGAACTATATATAGAGACTTAATGACAGAAATAGTACTTACAGACAGTAGCAAAAGACCATTAGTTTATCGAGGGCGTTTTGATTGAAGAACGCGAAGAACTCATCAAATGGAACAGTCAACAGATCATTTGCAACGAGGTCGTGCTCCTCTTTAATATTCAGATACAAAGCATTCGTACCCCTAAACTCTTTGCAGGTTTCCATGTATCAATTATGGAATCTTTGGATCATTGTTGTCAGAGATTTTTCATCTTTGACGAGAGGCTTCCCGTACTCGTATCTGTGTTCGTCCACCTCCAAGAAATCAGGAAGTTGATCGTCAGGCAGCTAATCTGCAAGATTGCCATAACCGGCCACCGTCCTCGGAGCATTAGACACATTGAGCGGGGGGCACGATTGTTGTGCTTGTTCGCCGAGCTGGGCAATTTTTTCCCCTTTGCTCGTTCTTTTAACCTTTTAGCACTGACAGTAGTTCCCGACCGCTGGGCTTGGAGATATGTCTGTTCAGTAATGCGCTCATAGTTGGTTCTCGGCGGAGACTTTGGTGGTTTCCTCAGGGCATCGATAGTGCGCTTTGCTTTCACCGGATCTACCTTCTCCTCCGGAGGTGGATGTCTCTTTGCTTTCACCCCTTCAAAGAACTCCTTCACGTGGGTCCGCACAATCGTATCGTTTTCCTCCTCGGTCCTCTCGTACGGTAACCTCTCTAGAGGCTTGAGAGGTGGACCGTATCTGTATTGCCTCCCGCCTCTGGTTGTGCTGCTAGACGCCGGAGCGGACGGAGCGGCTGCGACGTCTGTCTTCTTTCGTGCTTGCTTACGAGGCGGAGGAGAAGGAGTACGATGCTCCGGAGCAGCCGGGGCGGCGGCGGGTCTCTTCCGCCCTTGCTGGCGAGGCGGAGAAGGAGGAGGCTGCTGGCTGCTCGGGAGCGCCAGCGCAGGCAGAGAAGGAGGCGGAGTGCCGCCACACGCTGGAGAAGGAGGTGGAGTGCCGCCACGCGTGCCCTGATCGTCACTCGCCGGAGGAGGAGGCGGTGGAGGAGGTGGAGTGCCCTGACTCGCCGGAGGAGGAGGGGGAGGCGGAGGCATCCAGTTCGGAAGGTTGATGAGCTCCTTCCGCCATAGGCATGGAGTCTTCAGAGCAGAACCCAGCCTAGTCTCCCCTTTATCGGTAGGGTGGTCAAGCACGAGGTCCTCAAATCCCTCCGTTATTTCATCCACCATCACCTTAGCATATCCTTCTGGAATTGGCCGGCAGTGATAAGTTGCTCCGGATCGACTAGGATAAACAGAGCCAACAACCGCCTTGACCTTCAAATTCATCCATCGCGCCATAATGTGGCAATGTTGAGACTCCGTGATAGCATCCATGGGATAGCTGGCAGGAGCCGTCAAGACATGCTCCGGCTGAAGCAGCTCGGTGGAAGCCATGCTGCTTCTCCGCTGAGATGGCGGGGTAGCTTCGGGGGAAGCTTCGGCAGGTCGTTTGCTGCGATCTGCTGCTTCTCGTTCCTCTTCTCGTTCCTCTAGCCCCATTACCCTTTCGTGCAGCACCTGCAGTTGGCCATGCTCCAGTTTCTTCCTCCTCTCGTGGGTTTTGTAACCCCCTGCGTCCGGAAAACCAACCTTCCACGGAATGGAGCCTGGCGTGCCTCGTGTCCGTCCAGGGTGCTCAGGATTCCCGAGGGCCATTGTGAGCTCGTCCTTCTCCCTGTCTGGTGCGAACGTCCCTTTCTGCGCCGCATTGATATAGTGTCGAAGGTTCTTGACTGGTATTTCCAGTTGCTCGTCCGTCCAACGGCACATCCCTGATACAGGGTCCAAGGTTCCGCCAGCCCCGAAGAACCAAGTCCGGCAACGGTCTGGCCATCTCACTGTCTCTGGTTCGATCCCTTTTTCAAGCAGATCATTCTCAGCCTTGGACCACTTAGGCCGGACTTTGAGGTAGCCACCTGACCCCGTGCGATGGTGAAGCTTCTTCTTCGCAGCATTTTGCTTGTTCGTCGCCGACATCTTCTTACTCTTTTCCGATGTCTTGTGGGTCACAAATGCGGGCCAGTGATCTTTGATCTTCTCATATTTGCCGATGAATTTTGGTGTCTTTTTTTCCTGACAAAATGGTTCAACTCTTTCCTCCACCTCCTGAATAGGGTTACCATCTTCTTAAGAGCACAAGACTTGATTAATTGCTCTTTAACTGGCTCTCCGGATCCTCCTCTGGCGATAGGGTGAAATTTGCCTTCAGCTGAGTCCAAAGATCTTCTTTCTGCATATCATTAACATAAGACACCTCAGGGTCGTCCTTAGGCTTATACCATTGCTGGATGCTGATTGTGATCTTGTCCCTAACAAGAACCCCGCACTGAGCAGAAAATGCGTTCTTTGTCCGGATGGGTTCAATCGGTTCGCCGTCGGGCACGATTTCTATGATCTCAAACCTTTCATCCGAGCTCAACTTTTTCTTCGGGCCTCGTCTCCTTATCGAAGTTGTGCTCGATCCGGAGGGCTAGAAATTAAAAGGAAGAAAGACGAGAGTAATTAATATGTGTACATATACCAAAACAATGAATACATCAATTAACTAGTCAGCACGGGCTTAACTAATATATATATACCTGGCCGGACTCGGTTCGGTCATCGGAGCAGTCAGAACGGTCTCCTTCTTGTACCTCCATTGGGTCATCACCGGAGCCATCATGAACATAGCCCTCTTCTTGTACCGGCATTAATGGGCCGGAGCCATCATGAACATAGCCCTCTTCTTCACCCAGTCCTTCCTCACCAACGACATCGATGAAAAATGACGCAACAACATCAGTTCCTTCTGCGATCATCTCCCCCAACATCACTTCTGTTGCTTCGTCTCGGTAGTGCTCCGTAGTTTCTGCAAATATTTACAACATGTCAATTATTATTCAAAAACATGGTACAGATGGATATATATTAGTGGCAAACGTAGAACTAGCTAGCTAATCACAATAAGGAATCATGTTAGTGGCCTCGATGCTGCTTCTCTAGGGTTTGGGATCGCCTCGACACAACGCTTCAAGGGTTTGGGGTGGCCTCGACGACAACGCTCTTTTAACTTGGTAAATTTGGGTGGCCTCGAGAGTTTTGGTCGAGCGAGAGGGCCGAGGGGGGTGCTGCCGTTGTATAGGTTATCGCGGTCGAGAGGGGGTATATATATCGACCGCCCCTCATGTCGAAGTTATCTCGAGGGGACGGCGAGGGCGAAGGTGAGCAGCCTGACGGCGACAGACCCGATAAAACATAAGAAAACGAAGAAGAGATAAAAAGAGGAGAAAAAAAGGAATAGAGGAGAAGATCGAAGAAAAAAAAGGAAAAAAAAGAAGAGAAGAAGAAAGGAATAGAGGAGAAGAAGAAAAAATAGAAAATTTCTATTTTTTCTTCTTCTCCTCTATTCCTTTCTTCTTCTCCTCTTCCTTTTCTTCTTTTTTGTTCTTCTTATTTATTTCTCCTCTATTCCTTTCTTTCTTCTTCTCCTCTTCTTTTTCTTCTTCTCCCTCGAGAAAGGAAAATAATTAAGGAAAAGGAAGAAAAGAGGAAGAAGGAAGAGAAGGAAGAAGAAGAAGAAGAAAGGAATAGAGGACAAGAAGAAAAAATAGAATTTTTTTTTCTATTTTTTCTTCTTCTCCTCTTCTTTTTCTTCTTTTTTCTTCTTCTTATTTATTTCTCCTCTTCTTTTCCTCTCCTCTTCTTCTCTTTTCTTCGTCTTCTTATTTTCCTTTTTCCTCTCATTCTTTTTCTTCTTCTTCTTCTTCCTTCTTCCTCTTTTCTTCCTTTTGCTTATTTTACTTTTTCCTCTACACTAACCTAATTAAAATGCACTAACCTAAAATCGATATCTACTAACAACCTAAATAAAAAATTAATACATATATGAAAAAACATATATAAACAAAAAAATGCTATGAACATTATATTCATACATACATATAGCCACATCCATTCATTATATAGCTACCACATACATATATACATTAATTATATATATGAAAAAAATGCAATGACCAAAAAAATACACATGTATGTATGAAAAAGAAGCACTGAACATAGAGCCTCGACGGCGGCGGCTCACAACGGGGGCGGCCAGCGAGGGCGACGACGGCGGCGGCGGCGGCGAGGGCGTCGGTGACGACCACGGCGGGCCGGGGTAGGGGCGTGGCCGGCGACGACGGCGGCGGTGACGGCGATGAGGGCGCGGGCGACGACGACAGCGTCGGCGGGGGCGGCCGGCGGGCGGCGTCGGGGTAGCGCCTGGCGGCGACGGGGCAGGGGCGACGATGGGGGCGCACGGACGGCGTCGGGGCGGCGCGCGGACGGCGTCTGGGCGGCGGGCGGCGTCGGGGCGGCGCGCGGACGGCGTCGGGCGGCGCGCGGACGTTGTCTGGGCGGCGGGCGGCGTCGGTGCAGCGGACGGCGTCGATCTGGGCAGCCTGGCGGCGTCGATGAGCTCGGCGTCGTCGAGCGGCAACTGGCGATGTGTTCGTCAAATTTTCCTAAGTGCTGTATATATAGCAAGGGCATTGGTCCCGGTTCGTGACTCCAACCGGGACTAATGCCCCCTTTAGTCCCGGTTGGTACCACCAACCAGGACCAAAGGCCTCTTTTCAGCAGCCCAACGGGCGGGAAGCGGCGACCTTTGGTCCCGGTTGGAAGCACCAACTGGGACTAAAGGGTGGGCATTGGTACCGGTTGGTGCCACGAACCGGTATCAAAGGACCCTGTGCTGCCAGCGTCGGGGCCAAAGTTTAGTCCCACCTCGCTAGGTGAGAGGGGCACGCAGTGGTTTATAAGCCCCACTGCCGCACCCCTCTCGAACTCCTCTCCACCGTAGGCTTGCGGCCTATTTGCTACTGCTCTACCTCATGGGCCTGCTGGGCCTACTGCGCGCCTGAATCCTGGCCCATGGTAGGGTTTTTAGTCGTATTCAGACCGTGGGGGCCAAGTAGGAGGGATTTTTTTTGTTTTCTTTCTTGCTTTATTTATTTTATTTTGTTTCTACTTACAACAAAATACTTATTGTTGCTATTTTTAATTATTTTCTAGTTTTTTTGTTTTGTTTTCTGTATTATTTATTTTCTTTTGTTTTTTGCTTTATTTTTTAATTCTTTTTGCTTTTAGTTTTGGAAAAATTATAAACTTTCTGTTAGTGTTATTAGTTTTCAAATTTGAAAACACTTTTTTTGTTTTTTTGTTTTCTTTCTTACTTTATTTATTTTATTTTGTTTTTACTTGCAACAAAATACTTATTGTTGCTATTTTTAATTGTTTTTTTGTTTTATTTTCTGCATTATTTATTTTATTTTGTTTTTTGTTGTATTTTTTAATTCTTTTTGCTTTTAGTTTTAGAAAAATTATAAACTTTCTGTTAGTGTCATTACTTTTCAAATTTGAAAACACTTTTTTTGTTTTTTTGTTTTCTTTCTTGCTTTATTTATTTTATTTTGTTTCTACTTACAACAAAATACTTATTGTTGCTATTTTTAATTATTACGAGGGCCGAACCATAAGACATTAAAGCATTTCAAATGAACTATGAAAACGTTGAAAGTTGGCATGGTATCATAAATTCACCCACATAGCATGTGCATGTACAAAACGGACAATGGTATCATACTCGTGTGTTACAAAGTTGGCATGGTATCATCATAATAGTTGTGGGAGAAAATCTTCACTTTTTCTTCGCTTGTGTCATTTGCTTATTGCGCCGTAACCATGGATAATCATCATCACTTATCAGGATGCTGGGGTCAGCCTTGACTTTGAAGGGAGGAATTTCATGAAACTTTTCATAATCTTCAGATATGTCTGTCTTGCCCTCCACTCCCATGATGTCCCTTTTTCCTGAAAGAACTATGTGGCGCTTTGGCTCATCGTATGATGTATTCGCTTCCTTATCTTTTCTTTTTCTCGGTCTGGTAGACATGTCCTTCACATAGATAACCTGTGCCACATCATTGGCTAGGACGAACGGTTCGTCAGTGTACCCAAGATTTTTCAGATCCACTGTTATCATTCTGTACTGTGGGTCTACCTGTACCCCGCCTCCTGACAGATTGACCCATTTGCACTTAAACAAAGGGACCTTAAAATCATGTCCGTAATCAAGTTCCCATATGTCCACTATGTAACCATAATATGTGTCCTTTCCCCTCTCGGTTGTTGCATCAAAGCGGACACCACTGTTTTGGTTGGTGCTCTTTTGATCTTGGTCAATCGTGTAAAATGTATTCCCATTTATCTCGTATCCTTTCCAAATCGTAACAGTCGAAGATGGTCCCCTGGACAACAAGTACAACTCATCACAAATAGTGTTGTCACCTCTGAGACGTGCTTCCAACCAACTGCTGAAAGTCCTGATGTGTTCACATGTAATCCAGTCGTCGCACTGCTCCGGGTGTTTGGAGCGCAGACTGTTCTTGTGTTCATCGACATACGGGGTCACCAAGGTAGAGTTCTGTAGAACTGTGTAGCGTGCTTGAGACCAAGAATATCCGTCCCTGCATATTATTGAGTCCCTTCCAAGCGTGCCTTTCCAGTCAGTCTCCCCTCATACCGTGATTGAGGGAGACCTATCTTCTTAAGGCCAGGAATGAAGTCAACACAAAACCCGATGACATCCTTTGTTTGATGGCCCATGGAGATGCTTCCTTCTGGCCTAGCGCGGTTACAGACATATTTCTCTAGGAATCCCATGAACCTCTCAAAGGGGTACATATTGTGTAGAAATACGGGGTCCAGAATGACAATCTCGTCAACTAAATGAACTAGGACGTGCGTCATGATATTGAAGAAGGATGGTGGGAACACCATTCGAAACTGACAAGACATTGCACCACATCACTCCTTAGCCTTGGTATGATTTCTGGATCGATCACCTTTTGAGAGATTGCATTAAGGAATGCACATAGCTTCACAATGGCGAATCAGACGTTTTCCGATAGAAGCCCCCACAATGCAACTGGAAGCAGTTGCGTCATAATCACGTGGCAGTCATGAGACTTTAGGTTCTGAAACTTTTTCTCTGGCATATTTATTATTCCTGCGAACGTTGCAGGTCCTCCCGCGCCTCAACTGTATCTTTTGTCTTCTCATACACGCCCAAGAAGCCTAGCAGGTTCACGCAAAGGTTCTTCGTCACGTGCATCACGTCGATCGAAGAGCGGACCTCTAGGTCTTTCCAGTAGGGTAGGTCCCAAAATATAGATTTCTTCTTCCACATGGGTGCGTGTCCCCCAGCGTCACTCGGAACAGCTAGTCCGTCGGGACCCTTTCAAAAGATTACGTGTAAATCATTGACCATAGCAAGTACATGATCACCGGTACGCATGGCGGGCTTCCTCCGGTGATCTGCCTCGCCTTTGAAATGCTTGCCTTTCTTTCGACATTGATGGTTGGTCGGAAGAAATCGACGATGGCCCAGGTACACATTCTTCCTGCAGCTTCCCAGGTATATACTATCGGTGTCAAGTAAACAGTGCGTGCATGCGTGGTATCCCTTGTTTGTCTGTCCTGAAAGGTTACTGAGAGCGGGCCAATCGTTGATGGTCACGAACAGCAATGCCTTTAGGTGAAATTCCTCCTGTTTGTGCTCATCCCACGTACGTACACCGTTTCCATTCCACAGCTGTAAAAGTTCTTCAACTAATGGCCTTAGGTACACATCAATGTCGTTGCCAGGTTGCTTAGGGCCTTGGATGAGAACTGGCATTATAATGAACTTCTGCTTCATGCACATCCAAGGAGGATGGTTATACATACATAGAGTCACGGGCAAGGTGCTATGATTGCTGCTCTGCTCCCCGAAAGGATTAATGCCATCCGCACTTAAAGCAAACCATACGTTCCTTGGGTCACTTGCAAACTCATCCCAGTACTTTCTCTCGATTTTTCTCCACTGTGACCCGTTAGCGGGTGCTCTCAACTTCCCGTCTCTCTTACGGTCCTCAGTGTGCCATCGCATCAACTTGGCATGCTCTCCGTTTCTGAACAGACGTTTCAACCGTGGTATTATAGGAGCATACCACATCACCTTCGCAGGAACCCTCTTCCTGGGGGGCTCGCCGTCAACATCACTAGGGTCATCTCATCTGATCTTATACCGTAATGCACCGCATACCGGGCATGCATTCAGATCCTTGTATGCACCGCGGTAGAGGATGCAGTCATTAGGGCATGCATGTACCTTCTGCACCTCCAATTCTAGAGGGCATACAACCTTCTTTGCTGCGTATGTACTGTCGGGCAATTCGTTATCCTTTGGAAGCTTCTTCTTCAATATTTTCAGTAGCTTCTCAAATCCTTGTCAGGCACAGCATTCTCTGCCTTCCACTGCAACAATTCCAGTACGGTACCGAGCTTTGTGTTGCCATCTTCGCAATTGGGGTACAACCTTTTTTGTGGTCCTCTAACATGCGATCGAACTTCAGCTTATCCTTTTGACTTTCACATTGCGTCCTTGCATCGACAATGACCCGGCGGAGATCATCATCATCGGGCATATCGTCTGGTTCCTCTTGATCTTCAGCAGCTTCGCCTGTTGCAGCATCATCGTGCACATTGTCTGGTTCCTCTTAATCTTCAGTAGCATCACCGTATTCAGGGGGCACATAGTTGTATCGTACTTTTCTTCTTCGCCGTCTTCCATCATAACCCCTATTTCTCCGTGCCTCATCCAAACATTATAGTGTGGCATGAAACCCTTGTAAAGCAGGTGGGTGTGAAGGATTTTCCGGTCAGAGTAAGACTTCGTATTCCCACATATAGGGCATGGACAACACATAAAACCATTCTTCTTGTTTGCCTCAGCCACTTTGAGAAATTCATGCACGCCCTTAATGTACTCGGAGGTGTGTCTTGAACCGTACATCCATTGCCGGTTCATCTGCGTGCATTATATATAATTAAGTGTGTCAAAAATCATTACAGAACATCATGAATAGATAATTAAGTGACCAAATTAATAGAAGTTCATCATCACATTAAAACCAAAGTACATACATAGTTCTCATCTAACAACATAAAGCTCTGAAGAGCATCTAAATTAATTAAACCATACATTGAAACTATGTAAAACATTTCAATGCGAAAATAAATGCGATCATAATCGCAACCAATATAACAACTGATCCAACGGCATAATGATACCAAGCCTCGGTATGAATGGCATATTTTCTAATCTTTCTAATCTTCAAGCGCATTGCATTCATCTTGATCTTGTGATCATCCACGACATCCGCAACATGCAACTCCAATATCATCTTCTCCTCCTCAATTTTTCTAATTTTTTCCTTCAAGAAATTGTTTTCTTCTTCAACTAAATTTAACCTCTCGACAATAGGGTCAGTTGGAATTTCCGGTTCAACAACCTCCTAGATAAATAAAATCTATGTCACGTTGGTCGGCATAATTGTCATAAACAATAGATGAACCAATAGTTATGAAAAAAATAATATATACCACATCCGAATCATAGACAGGACGAGGACCGACGGGGGCGGATACCAAAACCATCGCACTATATAAGATGCAATAATAAAAGTAAGAAAATTATACAAGTATCTATATAAACATACAAGTAAGAATTTTTTTTCCTTTCAGAAAGAAGATAAGAACAAGAGGCTCACCACGGTGGTGCCGGCGATGAGATCGGCGCGGGCGATCGACGGCGGTGAAGACGGGGACGGGACGTGGCGGACCGCTAAACCTAGACATATATTGAGGAAAATGGAGCTTGGAGGTCGAGCTTGGAGAGGAGAAAGCTTAAGTAGTGTGCCTCGGGCATTCCATCGAACACCTCGTGTGCATAGGAGGTGAGCTAGAGCACCACAAAGCTCTCTCCTCGCCGGCCACGAAAAATAGAGCAGTGAGAATGCTCTGCTCGCGGGCGAGGGGTATATATAGGCAACTAATTGGTCCCGGTTCGTGGCTTGAACCGGGACTAAGGGAAGTCTTTGGTCCCGGTTCAGGCCACCAACCGGGACCAATGGTGGTGGGCCAGGACCAAGGCACATTGGTCCCGGTTCGTCCCTCCAACCAGGACCAAAAGGTCCAGACGAACCGGGACCAATGGCCCACGTGGCCCGGCTGGCCCCCGGGGCTCACGAACCGGGTCCAATGCCCCCAATGGTCTGACCCGGCCTGGACCATTGCCCCCTTTTCTACTAGTGTGTGTTGCCATGACCCTTTTTTTCTGATTGCATGTATATAAACATGATGCATGTTAAATTTCACATATATAGAAAAAACAAACTGCAATAATTGAAATGCACTTCACTTATAACGTACTTCGATAATAATCAAGTGCTCGCAAGTTGCTAAGGAGAAGCTTAAGATGTTCTGCTTCTGTTTTGGGTGAGAGCCCGCACCTATAGAACGTTTATTGCTAGTGGTATATTTCACTCGAGGACTTAGTGGAGATAAATGCATATATGAATTCACCTCTTATCATGATATTTCTCTCTGAATCTTGTCATCGTCACATCAGCTCATGAGCTTTGTGAATTGCGGAAGACTTGATGATGAGTGCTAGCAGTGTCATATGGCATTTATTAAGCTTTGTGCATACAACAGTAGCCGATTGATCCGCGCTGGGCATCAGCGAGACGCGCTGCTGTTGGGTCGGGTGCGATCGCACGACTGCCTGCGTTTGCTCCATCGCTCTCCATCCTTATCTCCGTGACAACCACCCATCCCCTCATGTATCTCTCTCTCCTTGAAGAGGTTTCTGCGTCCCTTCCCTAGTCCGCGCGTTGCCCAACATCGTGGCTCTCGAAGCTGTGCCTACCTCAAGGTGCTAGTGTTGTATACTAGGCCTAGGATGTTGCAAGCATGTGTCGCTCACCGCCGAGGTGTGGACTAAATCCACGACCTGAAGCTACAAGTGTTTGATATGGGCATTGCTTGCTGCCGTCCTGGGATAGATCCATGGTTGGAGTTGTGATGGTGCAGCAAATCGGGCACCAACGATGGCGACGATGCCTGCAACATCATGGATGTTGTGGGATGCCTCGTTGTTCACAACATCACATTTGTTGCAATTTTTTGCGGCAGAGAACTTATTGCAGGAATATCAAGAAGAGTCTGGAGATATTGTTGCAAATTTTGCAACAAGGGTCTTATTGAAGTAGTTTTGCAACAAAGATTTTGTTGCTGGAATATAGATAAGAGGTCGGAGATGTCGTTGCATTTTTTTAATAAAGGTCTTGTTGAAGAATGTGCAATATAGAATACTTACCGTGCAAACTAACCACTTATTTACCATTCAACGATAGCATGAAATTTAAACAAAACAGATGGACACATATGTGCAACTAATTAAATTATTATTATCTTGAATATAGTGATAATAAAATAATTTTTTGTATCTTGAAAATGCTTTGACAATTAAATGGATAGTAACATACTCCCGCTCCTCATGTACCACATAGATGATTTTTTTTAATACCTCTTCATCATTTTTTAATATACTTCATAACTGCCATTTCCGTGAAAAATTACATTGAAACCCCATGTTATATATTATTTACACATAAACTGTATTTTTGCATGTAATAGTTATATATTGCATAAAGTAAGGGCTCCGACTATATTTTTTGTGTGAAACTTGTATTGAGCTATATTAAAATAATTAATAAGGTATAGTGAGAATGATAAAGAGTTCTAATACATTTGTGTATGTGGTATATTTGAACCTGAGAGTACATACTCGCAGAAGTACAAAAAAAAGTATATACTCCCTCTGTTCTAGACTATAAGACGCATCAGTTTCCACACAAGTTAATATTATGTATGTTTGACCAATATTATAGAATGGGATATCAATACCGACAATACAAAACAAATAAAATATGAAAATACTTTTCTAGATGGATCTAATTACACGAATTTGGTAGTGTAAATATTGATAATTTTTTCTAAAACTTAGTCAAACATGCACATGTTTGACTTTTGAAAAAACTTATATCGTACTTTATATTTCAAACGAAGGGAGTATATTATATAAAGGATCCAATGCAATAATCCGAATTGTGTAAGGCCCAACCAGGCAATCTCATACATAACCTAGTGAAGACAGCAAACTCATTTACACCGTATCTAGCACTGTAATGTTAACAAGAACACCGCACTCCACGAACTACATTTGCATGATCCGCCCTGAAACGGACTGAACCTGTCCATAAACCTCCAGAACCAAGCTCCTTAATTGTAAGGGCCCATGCCGATGCTGGAGCCGCCGTATGGAGCGCCGCCGGCGGCATCCCGGGATTTGGAGTAGCTGATGTAATAGAACTCGCTGAGGATGGCCGTGAAGAAGGTGAAGGCTGCACCAGCAGCGAAGACGCCCTTGCGCAGCGTCTCGCAAGAGAGCGGGTCACCGTTGAAGATCCCCCTGTACCTGGTGTGGTATGCATTGCGGACTGATCCTGCCAGCAAACACGCCGCTGCGACGAGGAAGGTCAGCCTGCAAATGGGAAGCAAACGTCTTGTTGATGAAAATTTCTCAGGGAATTGCAATGACTTGGTTGATACATTATGTACATTTCCGAATTACTACAAGTTGGGTTAGAGATCCTGCTAAGTCACCTGACTTGAGTTAGGGAATCTCAACGAGACCTCTAGGTACTGAAGAACATGTCAGACAACAGCAATAAGGGGAAAGAGCATCCGGTTCAATTTTCAGTATATGTACTGACAATTGAGGGACACAAGAAGAAACACTCAGAAACAGTCCAAGAAGTGAAACCGGTTCCAAACTGGTGAGAATGGTCAGACAATGGCATGTCTAAATTAGTTCAAGGCTGGGCTAGCTCAGGACACCAAGGAAGCGAAGCCATTTATTGACGCTGACTTTAGAACTATTTAGATAATCCAATACATGATTTCAAGGAAGACCAGATAAACAATTCAGTCACACGGTGCTAAAAAAACTGAAGTAGCTCGACAGTTCATTGAAAAAATTAACATAAGCATGTACTCTCACCTCTGGTCAAATGAGATGAGCATATAAGCATGTTGTCATTAATTTACTGTAACGGTACAGCTGTTGCTAGTGGTTAGCACAGCTACACAGGTACTCCTTCCGTCCCAAAATAAGTGTCTTGAGCTACAGAGGGAGTATGAAATAAGAGGATACTACAGAAGATCTCATTAACATTAGAGGAAAGAAAAATGGACGTGATGCTGGAGACGGGCTCCCAGGTGGGATCAATTCAAGGAGGAGATGGGGATTATGGAGGAGGACAAGAAGGCCATGTGGAGATAACATAGAAGAAGAGGAGGAGCTCAAGGCTTCGGAGTGTGGAGAAAAAGGAACATCAGTACCAGTTCAATAAGAGCTACTCCTACTATAATACAGTACCAGTTGTGTGCCAAAATTTGGTTCAATCAAGAGATTCGATACCCAACTTATAACAGATCTAAGGTACCTGCCTGCACAATTCTGCATCTCCATAACAGACCTGTCAACAAGAACTACTAAATTTAGCACAAACAGAGAACCCTGAACTGTTCAGCCTTGGCAAATACTACCGAGCAAGGTAAATTTTGATCTTGTCATCCTTCCAGGCTAACCAAATTAGGCCGTGAGGGGACACCCAGTTCAGAAGGCACTCGACTCTAGTAAAGTAGTATTAAAGTAATTCTTAGATTGAAATTAATAGCTAACCCAACATAAAACAAACCAGCAGCAGAATCGACACACACACAGAGAGAGAGAGAGATCTGAACCCCAACCTCACTCTAGATCTGAAGTGAGGTCTAAAGTTTGGCTCAAGCGCCATCAGTAAATTCAGACCACAGGGCTAGATCTAATGAATTTCGAATTGCTGCAGAAGCGGAAAACTGAACTGACGGACACAAATGTCAGAAGACAAACGAGTGGAAAGGAAACTTCAATGCTTGTTGGCCGATTATGAGCTACGTCATGCGAGCAACGAGGCACATAACTTAAAACATACTGTAATAAAGTAGTTTACCATGAGAAGAGGAAGAGCATGAGGGCGCAGGCGCGCGAGCCCCCCGGCTTGAGCCCGCGCCCGCAGCAGAAGCACCGGCTGGCGAGCATGACGACGACCTGCGCAGCGGTGAGGAGGAGGAGCGCGCCGACGCCGTAGCCGGTGGCGACGTCCGAGTCGTAGACGCAGTAGTCGTACTCCTTGGCCAGATCCGGCGTCACCGTGGCCTGCGCACCATTTCGCGTGAGTTAGTCAGCAGGGCGGTACCGAGATCAGGCGAGCTTCCGGGCGTGCGTGCAGGTGCAGGGCTTGCCTTGCTGCGGCGCTGCTCGGCGGCGACGGCGAGGCCGAAGGCGATGAGGTTGAGGAGCAGGGCGGACACCTGCACGACGATGGACGCCATTGCCATTGCCCTCTCTCTCTCTCTCTCTCTCTCTCCGAGGTTGCTTGCTCTGCTGGGCGAAGTGAGGTGTGGAGCAGGTTAAAAGGTCGCGGTTTCGTGTCGGTGACGCCGGCGTCGGCGAAGTGCGAGCTAGCTAATACAGACGCAGATCTGGGGTTGGTGCTTCCCAAGAAAAAGAAAAATGATCCGGTTAGTTGGCTGGGGAGGTGAGTGAAGTGGACTGCCTAACGGCGGGGGGAGCGTGGAGCACGGCCCCGAATGGACCGCGACCAACCATTTTTTTTCTTTTTTTCCTTTTTAAATGCGCGACCAACAGAATGAGTCGATATCCTTCCTTCCAAAATAAGTGTCTCAACTTTACACTAAGCTTAAGACATTTATTTTGGGACGGAGGGAGTATATGTTAAGATTAATTACAATATACTCCCTCCATTCCTAAATGTTAGTCTTCTTATACATTTCAAATGGACTACAAGATACAGATGCGTGTAGACATATTTTAGAGTGTAGATTCACTCATTTTACTCCGTACGTGGTCACTTGCTAAAATGTCTAAAAAGACTTATATTTGGGAACGGAGGGAGTATGTAAATAGGGGAAAATCTTCCCTAGCCCAAACCGTCGAGCGATCCCCCCCGCAACCGACGCCTCTCCCATCTTTCCCTGGAGCCGATGCATCTCCTTTGATCGTCGTGTCTCTCCGTAGCGTATAAATTGTACTTTTCAATGATCGATCAATAGAAGTTTTCCATTCACTTTAGAACACGTTATCACACACGCTAGAACTACCGGAGAGAGCGAACAACATAGAAGAGGAAGAGATCGAGACTCGCCGTTCTCTAGGGGGACAATCCAATGGAAGAGGAATTATGCCTTGTGGACAGTGGTACCACAAACTCCATACTGAGGGAGGTGAATTATTTCCAAACTTTGAGAAAGATGAATGGACACTATCCCTGGACGCGATATGGTGATTGTTGGCACTGGACGTGCCATATTTACCCTCCCAAGTGATACACAAGTGACAATTGATGATGCTTTATTGTATCCCGATTCTTCACGTACCCTGATCAGTTATCGAGATATCCGTAAAAATGATTTTCACATTGAAACCCATGAAGACAACAGAAAGGAGTATCTACTCTTTATCAAAGATCACGGATATGGCAAAAAGGTACATGAGAAAATTCTTTCTCTGTCGTCTGGTTTGTACTATACGTACATCAACCCCGTAGTACATGTTGCACACAAAGTAATTTTTCAGAATGTTAACGCATTCCAAACCTGCCATGATCGCCTAGGCCATCCCGGATTCAAGATGATGAGAAAAATTACTAGCAATTCCATTGGTCATAATTTGCTTGTGTCAAAATTTTCTCAATCTTCAAACTTTGTGTGCACATCTTGTGCCACGGGAAAGCTAATTTTGAGGTCCTTGCACCTCAAAATACAAGCTGAACCACTTCAGTTTCTTGAACGTATTCAAGGAGATATTTGTGGTCTCATTCAACCATTATCTGGACCTTTCAGGTACTTCATGGTTCTCATTAACGCATCTACATGATGGTCACATGTGTGTATTTTATCCACATGGAACCATGCATTTTCCAAGATAATGAGGCAAGCCATTAAGTTGCAAGCCTGTTATCTAGAAAGTCGAATTAAGTCAATTTGAATGGACAATGCTGCAGAATTCTTCTGACGTGCTTTCAATGATTATTGCATGGCTTTGGGATTGAAGTTCAACACTCCGTTCCATATGTCCATACACAAAATGGTTTGGCTGAATCATTGATTAAGAGGATCAAACTCATTGCAAGCCCTTTGTTGATGAATTCCAACTTGCCAACCTCTTGTTGGGGTCACCCTGTTTTACACACTGTTGTCTTGATACAATTAAGGTCAACTGCATATCATAGTACTTCCCCTCTGCAATTGGTACGTGGAAATCCTCCTTTCCCATCTGCGTAAGTTCGGATGTGCTGCATACATCCCGATCTCACCACCACAGCGGACATCTATGGGCCTGCATAGGAAACTGGGGATCTATGTGCGGTCCAAATCGCCGTTGATTATATGTACCTGGAACCCCTTGCTGGGGATCTGTTCACAACCCGTAACTCCGATTGCATATTTAATGAGGAGCATTTTCCGGCATTAGGGGCAGATTTCAAGTACGAGAATGAATGCCCGAAACTTGATTGGAATGCTCAAGCCATTTCATCATCTGATCTACGTACCCAAGAGACTGAACTTCAAGTTCGGAAAATAATTAATTTGCAACATCTTGCAAGTAATATGCCATATTCATTTACTGATCTAAAAGGTGTTACAAAATCCTTAAATCTGTCAAGAAATGCGCCCGAAAGAGTGGAGGTACCAATAAAAACCACTCAACTCCCTATTCCTAAAAAGAGGGGGAGTAGTATGACCTCTGACCTGGAGCATGATTCTAGCAAGAAGCAAAGTAAATCAAGGAGAAAAACCTCGGAGTCAGTAAATGCAAGTCAACTCAACGTTGACAAACACCTGATGGGTAGTATACACCCAGTGGAAGGGCAACCTCCACAACTCAGCTTCAGTTTGCACACATTGACTGGGACAACGGAACACCCGGACTCACGCGTATTGGGAAATCACGAAGAGTAACTAGGGGTGCATGAAATTTCCATCAACTATGTTGATTCTGGAGAATCATTTGACAGTAAGACTACGACTGTCGACATATATTTTGCTGAAAAGATTACAGATACCCTTCTCACTGATCATGATCCAAGGACTAGCGTTGAGTGCCAAAAGCGCTCCTACTGGCCTAAATGGAAGGATGCAATCCAAGCGGAAATTGCCTCACTTAACAAAAGAAAGGTATTCACTGAAGCAATACCGACACCTCCCAGTGTTTTTTCCCTATGGGATTCAAATGGGTTTTTCTCCGGAACAGAATGAGAACAATGAGGTGGTGAGATATAAAGCAAGGCTTGTAGCACAAGGTTTCACGCATAAACCCGACATTTATTTCACTAAAACATATTCTCTAGTAATTATTGAAACTACTTTCCGATATCTTATATCTTTAGCAGTGCAAAATCATCTATCTATGCAGTTGATGGACGTCGTGATCGCATATCTTTACGGGACACTAGATTCAGACATATATATTGTTGGGGAACGTAGCATGCAATTTCAAAAAAAAAAATCTACACTCACGCAAAATCTATCTAGGAGATGCATAGCAACGAGAGGGGAAGAGTGTGTCTACATACCCTCGTAGACCAAAAGCGGAAGCGTTTGACAACATGGTTGATGTAGTCGAACTTCTTCTCGTTCTGACCGATCAAGCACCGAACGCACGGTACCTCTGAGTTCTGCACATGTTCAGATCGATGACATCCCTCGAACTCTTGATCCAACAAAGTGTCGAGAAATAGATGAGTTCTGTCAGCATGACGGTGGTGGTGACGGTGATGGTGAAGTGACATGCGCAGGGATTCGCCTCAGCACTACGAAGATATGATCGGAGCCGTAAACTGTGGAGGGCGGCGTCGCACACGGCTAAGATAATGTCTAGGCTATGTGTGGCGCACCCCATGTATATATAGGTGGGAGGGAGGGAGAAGCAGCCCTAGGGGCGCCCCAAGTAGGAGGGATCCTACTTGGGCTCCTGTCCTAGGTCGTCGTCCCCCTTTCCTTCTTTTGGCGATGAGGGGAAGGAAGGAGGAGGTGGCACCCCTCCCCCTTTTCCTTTCTCCCACCAAGGGGGGAAGGCAGGAGGAGGTGGAGCCCCCTCCTTTCCTTCCTCTAGGTCCTACGGCCAGGGAAAGGGGCGCACCAGCCCCTTGTGGGATGGTATGTCCCTCCCTCGACCCATTAAGCCCATATCTTTGCTGGGGTTGCCCGAAACTCCTTTCCGGTGACCTTATATGTACCGGTACCCTCCGGAACACTTCTGGTGTCCGAATACTATCGTCCTATATATCAATCTTTACTTCTCGACCATTTCGAGACTCCTCATCATGTTCGTGATCTCATCTAGGACTACGAACAATATTCGGTCACCAAATCACATAACTCATATAATACAATATTATCATCGAACGTTAAGCGTGCGGACCCTATGGGTTTGAGAACTATGTAGACATGACCGAGACACCTCTCCGGTCAATAACCAATAGCAGAACCTGGATGCTCATATTGGCTCCCACATATTCTAGGAAGATCTTTATCGGTCGAACCGTTATGACAACATACATTAATCCCTTTGTCCATCGGTATGTTACTTGCCCGAGATTTGATCGTCGGTATCTTCATACGTAGTTCAATCTCGTTACCGGCAAGTCTCTTTACTTGCTTTGTAATACATCACCTCATGACTAACTCATTAGTCACTTTGCTTGCAGGGCTTCTGATACGTCTCCAACGTATCTACTTTTCCAAACACTTTTGCCCTTGTTTTGGACTCTAACTTGCATGATTTGAATGGAACTAACCCGGACTGAAGCTGTTTTCAGCAGAACTGCTATGGTGTTTTTTGTGCAGAAATATAAGTTCTCGGAATGACTTGAAACTTCACGGAGGCTCATTTTGGAATTAATAAAAAATATTGGCGAAAGAATCAACAGAAGGGGCCCCACACCCTAGCCACGATGGTGGGGGCGCGCCCACCCCTAGGGCACGCCCCCTGCCTCGTGGGCCCCCTGGACCTCCACTGACCTCAACTCCAACTCCATATATGCATGTTCGGGAAGAAAAAATAATCAGAGAAGGATTCATCGCGTTTTACGATACAGAGCCGCCGTCAAGCCCTGTTCTTCCTCGGGAGGGCTGATCTGAAGTCCGTTTGGGGCTCCGGAGAGGGGAATCCATCGCCACCGTCATCATCAACCATCCTCCATCACCAATTCCATGATGCTCACCACCGTGCCTGAGTAATCCCATCATAGGCTTGCTGGACGGTGATTGGTTGGATGAGATTTACCATGTAATCGAGTTAGTTTTGTTAGGGTATGATCCCTAGTATCCATTATGTTCTAAGATTGATGTTGCTATGACTTTGCCATGCTTAATGCTTGTCACTAGGGCCCGAGTGCCATGATTTCAGATCTGAACCTATTATGTTTTCATGAATATATGTGAGTTCTTGATCCTATCTTGCAAGTTATAGTCACCTACTACGTGTTATGATCCAACAAACCCCGGAGTGACAATAGTCGGGACACTTCCCGGTGATGACTGTAGTTTGAGGAGTTCATGTATTCACTAACTGCTAATGCTTTGGTGCGGTAATTTATTAAAAGGATGCATTAATATCCCTTAGTTTCCAATAGGACCCCGCTGCCACGGGAGGGTAGGACAAAATATGTCATGCAAGTTCTTTTCCATAAGCACGCATGACTATATTCAGAATACATACCTACATTACATTGATGAACTGGAGCTAGTTCTGTGTCACCCTATGTTATAACTGTTGCATGATGAATTACATCCAACATAATTATCCATCATTGATCATTGCCTATGAGCTTTTACATATTGATCTTTGCTACATTACCTCCCCGCTGCCACTGTTACGATTGCTACAAAACTGCTAGTGTTACTTTTGCCACTGTTATCGTTACTTCCATACTACTTTGCTACTAAATACTTTGCTGCAGATATTAAGTCTTTCAGTTGTGGTTGAATTGACAACTCAGCTGCTAATACTTGAGAATATTCTCTGGCTCCCCTTGTGTCGAATCAATAAATTTGGGTTGAATACTCTACCCTCGAAAACTGTTGTGATCCCCTATACTTGTGGGTTATCAAGACCTTTTTTGGCGCTGTTGTCGGGGAGCATGGATCTATTCTTTGAGTCACTTGGGATTTATATCTGTTAAACACTATGAGGAATTTGATAGATCAAAGAACCAAGATTTTCCCCTCAACTACAAGGGGAGGTAAGGAACTGCCATCTAGCCTCGCACTTGATTCACCTTCTGTTTTGAGTAAACTTGTGACACCTACACCTGCTATTGATTCTGATATGCCGCATGTTATTGATGATGCCACTTCTACTATGCACGATGATTATGATGATACTACTTCTCTGCTTGATAATAATGTGCCATTAGGTGAATTTCTGGATGAACAACTTGCTAGGGTTAGAGAGAATAAAATTACTGAAACTGATGATATTAATGAAAGTGATGATGAAGATTCTCCCCCTAGATATGAATTGCCTGTTATACCTGAGGGTTATGTTATGCTGGTTCCCCGATGCTTCCACAGACCACCTGGATATAGTTGTGTTGGTTGTGTTTTTAGGGAAAGAACTGTTGAGCAAGCTAAATTGCTATTGAATAATTTATTGAGTAATGATAATGATTGGACACTTCCTGAATCAACTCCTAAGCCAACTCCGAAGAAAAGGGGTATTCTATTTCTCAGTCCTGAAGATATGCAAGAGGCAAAGCAATCTATGAAAGAAAAAGGTATTAAAGCTCAAGATGTTAAGAATTTACCACCTATTGAAGAAATACATGGTCATGATAACCCGACACAGGTAGTAAAGGTAAATTCTCTCTATTGATTTGATAATGGTGAAATTCCATCTACTAACTTTTCTAGTCAATGCTTGGATGAGTCTGATAATTTTATTGTTAAGCAAGAAGACTTCAATGCTTACTTTGGTAGACAATTGAAACGTAATGCTTATATGGTTGAACACTTGAGTGATTATATATCTAGAGTTAAAGGTGACCTTAAGCTTATTAGTAAATGATAACCCACAAGTATAGGGGATCTATTGTAGTACTTTCAATAAGTAAGAGTGTCGAACCCAACGAGGAGTAGAAGGAAATGACAAGCGGTTTTCAGTAAGGTGTTCTCTGCAAGCACTGAAATTATCGGTAATAGATAGTTTTGTGATGAGGTAATTCGTAATGGGTAACAAGTAGCAAAGTAACTAAGGTGCAGCAAGGTGGCCCAATCCTTTTTGTAGCAAAGGACACGACTGGACAAATTCTTATATAAAGCAAGGCGCTCCCGAGGACACATGGGAATTATTGTCAAGCTAGTTTTCATCATGCTCATATGATTCGCGTTCGTTACTTTGATAATTTGATATGTGGGTGTACCGGTGCTTGGGTATTGCCCTTCCTTGGACAAGCATCCCACTTATGATTAACCCCTCTCGCAAGCATCCACAACTACGAAAGAAGAATTAAGGTAAACCTAACCATAGCATGAAACATATGGATCCAAATCAGCTCCTTATGAAGCAACACATAAACTAGGGTTTAAGCTTCTGTCACTCTAGAAACCCATCATCTACTTATTACTTTCCAATGCCTTCCCCTAGGCCCAAACAATGGTGAAGTGTCAGGTAGTTGACGTTCACATAACACCACTAGAGGAGAGACAACATACATCTCATCAAAATATTGAACGAATACCAAATTCACATGACTACTTATAACAGGACTTCTCCCATGTCCTCAAGAACAAAACGCAACTAATCACAAATCATATTCATGTTCATAATCAGAGGGGTATTGAATAGCATTAAGGATCTGAACATATGATCTTCCACCGAATGAACCAACTAGCATGAACTACAAGGAGTAATCAACACTACTAGCAACCCACAGGTACCAATCTGAGGTTTTAAGACAGAGATCGGATACAAGAGAAGAACTAGGGTTTGAGAGGAGATGGTGTTGGTGAAGATGTTGATGGAGATTAATCCCCTCTCGATGCGAGGATCGATGGTGATGACGATGGCGACGATTTCCCCCTCCCAGAGGGATGTTTCCCTGGCAGAACAGCTCCGCCGGAGCCCTAGATTGGTTCCGCCTAGGTTCCGCCTCGAGACTGCGACGCTTCGTCCCGAAAGCTTCCTTATGGTTTTTTCCAGGAAAAAAACACCATATAGCAGAAGATGGGCATTGGGGGCCTGCCTAGTAGCCTACAAGGCAGGGGGCACGCCCTCCACCTTCGTGGCTGCTGGGTGGCCCCCCTCTGGTGCTTTCTTCACCCAATATTTTTAATATATTCCAACCGACTTTCGTGGAGTTTCATGACTTTTTGAGTTGTGTAGAATAGGTCTCTAACATTTGCTCCTTTCCCAGCCCAGAATTCCAGCGGCCGACATTCTCCCTCTTCATGTAAACCTTGTAAAATAAGAGAGAAAAGTGATACGTCTCCGCCGTATCTATAATTTTTGATTGTTCCATGCCAATATTCTTCAACTTTCATATACTTTTGGCAACTTTTTATACTATTTTTGGGGACTAACATATTGATCCAGTGCCCAGTGCGAGTTCCTGTCAGTTGCATGTTTTATGTTTTGCAGAAAACCAATATCAAACGGAATCCAAACGGGATAAAAATGGACGGAGAATTATTTTGGAATATTTGGGATTTTCCGGAGGAAGAATCAACGCGAAATAGTGTCCGAGGTGGCCACGAGATAGGGGGGGCGCGCCCTCCCCCTGGGCGCGCCCTGGACTCTCGTGGTCCACCCGTAAGGCGGTTGATGCCCTTCTTTTGCCGCAAGAAATCTAAATTTACGAGAAAAATTTGGGCGAAAGATTCACCCCAATCGGAGTTACAGATCTCCAGATATAAAGGAAACGATGAAGGGGCAGAATCAGGGAAGGCAGAAATAGAGAGATAGATCCAATCTTGGAGGGGCTCTCGCCCCTCCCAAGCCATGGGAGCCAAGGACCAGAGGGGAAACCCTTCTCCCATCTAAGGAGGAGGTCAAGGAAGAATAAGAAGGGGCCCTCTCTCCCCCTTGCTTCCGGTGGCGCCGGAGCGCTGCCAGGGGCCATCATCATCACCGCGATCTTCACCAACACCTTCGCCATCTTCACCAACATCTCCATCACCTTCCCCATCTATATCCAGCGGTCCACTCTCCCGCATCCCGCTGTACCCTCTACTGAAACACAAACCCGAGTAAGTAGATTGTTGCGTATGGGATAAAGGGGACTTTATACTTTAATGCTATGGTTGGGTTTTAACTTAATGAATCTTTAGTAGTTATGGATGCTTGCTAGAGTTCCAATCATAAGTGCATATGATCCAAGAAGAGAAAGTATGTTAGCTTATGTCTCTCCCTCAAATAGAATTGCAATAGTGATTACCGGTCTAGTAACATAGTCAATTGCCTAGGGACAATTTCACAACTCCTACCACCACTTTTCCACACTCGCTATATTTACTTTCTTGCATCTTTATTTAAACAGCCCCTAGTTTATGTTTATTTGCTCTTCATTATCTTGCAAACCTATCCTATCACACCTACAAAGTACTTCTAGTTTCATACTTGTTCTAGGTAAAGCGAACATCAAGCGTGCGTAGAGTTGTATCGGTGGTCGATAGAACTTGAAGGAATATTTATTCTACCTTTAGCTCCTCATTGGGTTCGACACTCTTACTTAGCGAAAACTGTTGCGATCCCCTACACTTGTGGGTTATCAAGACCTTTTTCTGGCGCCGTTGCCGGGGAGTCATAGCGTGGGGTGTATATTCTCGTGTGTGCTTGTTTGCTTTATAACTAAGTAATTTTGTTTGCTATTCTTAGTTGTTTTCTATCTTTAGTTATGGGTAGGAAACGCAAAATTCCAAAAAAATTAGTTGTACCTACTACACCAATGGTTGAAGAACCACTTGAAATCTATCGCACTCCTGAAGCTTTTTACTTGGATCGTCTTCGATCCCTATGTGCTCGTGTTGAAACCCCCACTAGCTTAGTTGAGGGCAAATCTTTAGATGAGCATGCCTGTTATGTGCAACACCGTATATCTGAAAAAGGGAAACTATTATGGGACCAAATTCAACGTTTGCAATGCTATGCTTGGAATTTATGTGAAATATATGATATTACTTGTTGTTCTAAAAACCCTAAGAAACACCTTCCCTACCAATGTGAGTTTGATAATGGGATTGTATCTTCATATGTTAAAGGTGTTTATAATTACTATGATGTTCAAAAAATTGAAGAATTTGTTGCTTTTAAGTGTGCTTATGGAATTGCTTCTTTGATTGAAAAATATGATGCTACTCTCTACAAATCTGATAACTTTGCCATACTTGAATATTGTTGTGATAATTATGCTTCTACTGCCTATTTTAAACCATATATTGAGGTCTTCTTCGCTGTCCAAGAAGAGACTAATATTTTGCAGGAAGCTATGGAAGAAGAAATTGATGAAACCGTGAGCTCATTGGATGAAAAAGATGAGGAGGAGAGCGAAGAACAAAAGGAGGAAGAGCAGATTGATCACCCGTGCCCACCTTCTAATGAGAGTAACTCTTTATCCCATGCACTGTTTAATTTCCCTTCATGCTTACCGAAGGATGATTGCTATGATGATTGTTATGATCCCATTGATTCTCTTGAATTACCCCTTTTTGATGATGCTTGCTATGCTCGTGGCCAAGATGTCAATATGAATTGAGCTTATGGAGATGAACTTGCTATAGTTACTTATGTTAAACATGAAATTGTTTCTATTGCACCCACGCATGATAGTCATATTATCTTTTTGAACTCTCCCTACTACACTATATTGGAGAAATTTGTGCTTATTAAGGATTATATTTATGGGTTGCCTTTTACCGTTGCACATGATGATTTTGATGAATATAATATGCATGTGCTTTCTGCTCCTACTTGCAATTATTATGAGAGAGGAACTATATCTCCACCTCTCTATGTTTCCAATATGATAAAATTGCAAGAAACTGTTTATACTATGCATTGGCCTTTACTATGTGTGCATGAATTGTTCTTTTATGACATGCCGATGCATAGGAAGAGTGTTAGACTTTGTTGTTGCATTATATATGTTACTTTGTGCTCACTACTAAATTACAAATCATTGTTAATTAAAATGGCTTTGATATACCTTGGGATCCGGGTGGATCCATTACTTGAGCACTATATGCCTAGCTTAATGGCTTTAAAGAAAGCGCTGCCGACAACCCGGAAGTTTTAGAGAGTCATTTATTTCTGTTGAGTGCTTTCATATAGTTTAAAAACAAAAAAAATAAAGAGGGGAACCTAAAAACTTTTGAAAAAGGAAAGTGAAAGTGAGAAAGACAAGCATTGTTGAAGTGGGAGAGCTCCTTGAACTTTGTTCATGCTCACGGAAACTTTGTGAATCTTGATTACAGAAACTTTTCATCAAAAATAATTATCGCCTTGTAAAATTCCATTGTATTATAAAAATAATGTGCCAAGGTTTGCCTTTAGGATGTTTACAATGCTTGTTGGTTTGTACGGTGCAGGACAGAAACTTTGGCTGTAGTGCTAGATTTTACATTTTTAACTGGAAAGTCAAACGGTTCTGATTCGTTTTGAACTGACTTTATGTACAACTTGTTTATTTTTCCTAATTTGGGTAGAATTTTTGGGGTACCAGAAGTATGGTGGATGTTCAGATTGCTACAGACTGTTCTGTTTTTGACAGATTCTGTTTTTGATGCATAGTTTGCTTGTTTTGATGAAACTATCAATTTATATTAGTGGATTAAGCCATGAAAAAGTTATATTACAGTAGACACAATGCAAAAAAAAAATATGAATTGGTTTGCAACAGTACTTAGAGTGGTGATTTGCTTTATTATACTAACGGATCTTACCGAGTTTTCTGTTGAAGTTTTGTGTGGATGAAGTGTCTAAACGGGGAGGTTTCGATATGATGAAAAGGAAGCGAGGCAAGAGGTCAAGCTTGGGGATGCCCGAGGAACCCCAAGTAAATATTCAAGGAGACTCAAGCGTCTAAGCTTGGGGATGCCCTGGAAGGCATCCCCTCTTTCTTCAACAAGTATCGGTGTGTTTTCGTATTCGTTTCGTTTATGCATTATGTGCAAGTCTTGGAGCGTCTTTTGCATTTAGTTTTCATTTTTATTTTATGCACCATGCTGGTATGAGATAGTCCTTGGTTGATTTATAGAATGCTCATTGCACTTCACTTAAATCTTTTGAGTATGGCTTTATAAAATGCTTCATGCGCTTCACTTATATCATTTGAAGTCTGGATTGCCTGTTTCTCTCCACATAGAAAATCTCCATTTGTAGAATGCTCTTTTGCTTCACTTATATTTGTTAGAGCGTGGGCATATCTTTTGTAGAAAGAATTAAACTCTCTTGCTTCATTTATATCAATTTAGAGAGATGACAGGAATTGGTCATTCACATGGTTAGTCATAAAATCCTACATAAACTTGTAGATCGCTGAATATGATATGTTTGATTCCTTGTAATAGTTTTGCGATATAAAGATGGTGATATTAGAGTCATGCTAGTGGGTGGTTGTGGATTGTAGAGACACTTGTGTTGAGGTTTGCAAGTCCCGTAGCATGCACGTATGGTAACCGTTGTGTGACAAATTTGAAGCATGGGGTGTTTCTTTGATTGTCTTCCTTATGAGTGGCAGTCGGGGACGAGCGATGTTCTTTTCCTACCAATCTATCCCCCTAGGGGCATGCGTAGTAGTACTTTGCTTTGAGGGCTAATAAACTTTTGCAATAAGTATATGATTTCTTTATGACTAATGTGAGTCCATGGATTATACGCACTTTTACCTTTCCATCATTGCTAGCCTCTTCGGTACCGTGCATTGCCCTTTCTCACCTCGAGAGTTGGTGCAAACTTCGCCGGTGCATCCAAACCCCGTGATATGATACGCTCTATCACACATAAGCCTCATTATATCTTCCTCAAAACAGCCACCATACCTACCTATCATGGCATTTCCATAGCCATTCCGAGATATATTGCCATGCAACTTCCATCATCATCATATACATGACTTGAGCATTCATTGTCATATTGCCTTGCATGATCGTAAGATAGCTAGCATGATGTTTTCATGGCTTGTCCGTTTTTTGATGTCATTGCTACGCTAGATCATTGCACATCCCGGTACACCATCGGAAGCATTCATATAGAGTCATATCTTTGTTCTAGTATCGAGTTGTAATATCGAGTTGTAAGTAAACAAAAGTGTGATGATCATCATTATAGAGCATTGCCCCATGAAAAAAAAGAAAAAGAAAAAAAAGAAAAAAAAGGGAAAGGCCAAAGAAGCCTAAATAAAAAAGGGGGCCAAAGAAGCCCACCGAAAAAAAGAAAAAAAAGAAAAAAAGAAGAAAAAGAAAAGGGGCAATGTTACTATCCTTTTTCCACACTTGTGCTTCAAAGTAGCACCATGTTCTTCATATAGATTGTCTCCTATGTTGTCACTTTCATATACTAGTGGGAATGTTCATTATAGAACATGGCTTGTATATTCCAACGATGGGCTTCCTCAAATGCCCTAGGTCTTCATGAGCAAGCAAGTTGGATGCACACCCACTTAGTTTCTTTCGTTGAGCTTTCATACATTTATAGCTCTTAGTGCATCCGTTGCATGGCAATCCCTACTCCTCACATTGACATCAATTGATGGGCATCTCCATAGCCCGTTGATTAGCCGCGTCGATGTGAGACTTTCTCCTTTTTGTCTTCTCCACATAACCTCCATCATTATATTCTATTACACCTATAGTGCTATATCCATGGCTTGCGCTCATGTATTGCGTGAGGATTGAAAAGGCTGAAGCGCGTTAAAAAGTATGAACCAATTGCTCGGCTTGTCATCGGGGTTGTGCATGATGGGAGTATTTTGTGTGACGAAAATGAAGCATGGCCAAACTATATGATTTTGTAGGGATAAGCTTGCTTTGGCCTTGTTGTTTTGAAAAGACATGATTGCTTTATTGGTACGGTCGAAGTATTATCGTTTTTATGTCAAATGATAGACTATTGCTTTGAATCACTCGTATCTTAATATTCATGCCATGATTAGACACATGATCAAGATTATGCTAGGTAGCATTCCCCATCAAAAATTATCTTTTTTATCATTTACCTACTCGAGGACGAGCAGGAATTAAGCTTGAGGATGCTGATACGTCTTCATCGTATCTATAATTTTTGATTGTTCCATGCTAATATTCTTCAACTTTCATATACTTTTGGCAACTTTTTATACTATTTTTGGGGACTAACATATTGATCCAGTGCCCAGTGCCAGTTCCTGTCTGTTGCATGTTTTATGTTTCGCAGAAAACCAATATCAAACGGAATCCAAACGGGATAAAAACGGACGGAGAATTATTTTGGAATATTTGGGATTTTCCAAAGGAAGAATCAACACGAAACAGTGTCCGAGGTGGCCACGAGACAGGGGGGCGCGCCCTCCCCCCTGGGCGCGCCCTGGACTCTCGTGGGCGACCCGTAAGGTGGTTGACGCCCTTCTTTTGCCGCAAGAAAGCTAATTTTACGAGAAAAATCTGGGCGAAAGATTCACCCCAATCGGAGTTACGGATCTCCAGATATAAAGGAAACAGTGGAGGGGAAGAATCAGGGAAGGCAGAAACAGAGAGATAGATCCAATCTCGGAGGGGCTGTCGCCCCTCCCAAGCCATGGGAGCCAAGGACCAGAGGGGAAAGCCTTCTACCATCTAGGGAGGAGGTCAAGGAAGAATAAGAAGGGGCCCTCTCTCCCCCTTGCTTCCGTGGCGCCGGAGCGCTGCCGGGGGCCATCATCATCACCGCGATCTTCACCAACACCTTCGCCATCTTCACCAACATCTCCATCACCTTCCCCCATCTATATCCAGTGGTCCACTCTCCCGCATCCCGCTGTACCCTCTACTTGAACATGGTGCTTTATGCTTCATATTATTTTCCAATGATGTGTTGCCATCCTATGATGTCTGAGTAGATTTCCTTTGTCCTATCGGTGATTGATGAATTGCTATGATTGGTTTGAGTTGCATATTTTATTATTGGTGTTGTCCTATGGTGCCCTCCGCGCCGCGCAAGCATGAGGGATTCCCGCTGTAGGATGTTGCAATGCGTTCATGATTCGCTTATAGTGGGTTGCGTGAGTGACTGAAACACAAACCCGAGTAAGTAGATTGTTGCGTATGGGATAAAGGGGACTTGATACTTTAATGCTATGGTTGGGTTTTACCTTAATGAATATTTAGTTGTTGCGGATGCTTGCTAGAGTTCCAATCATAAGCGCATATGATCCAAGAAGAGAAAGTATGTTAGCTTATGCCTCTCCCTCAAATCGAATTGCAATAGTGATTACCGGTCTAGTAACATAGTCAATTGCCTAGGGACAATTTCACAACTCCTACTGCCACTTTTCCACACTCGCTATATTTACTTTCTTGCATCTTTATTTAAACAGCCCCTAGTTTATGTTTATGTGCTTTTTATTATCTTGCAAACCTATCCTATCACACCTACAAAGTACTTCTAGTTTCATACTTGTTCTAGGTAAAGCGAACGTCAAGCGTGCGTAGAGTTGTATCGGTGGTCGATAGAACTTGAGGGAATATTTATTCTACCTTTAGCTCCTCGTTGGGTTCGACAGTCTTACTTATCGAAAACTGTTGCGATCCCCTACAGTTGTGGGTTATCAAAAATGCATAAGTATTGTAACGTAATGTGTAGTAATAGCCCATAATGCAATAAATATTGATATAAAAGCATGATGCAAAATGGACGTATCAACTCCCCCAAGCTTAGACCTCGCTTGTCCTCAAGCGAAAGCCGAAATCGAAAAATATGTCCACATGTTTAGAGATAGAGGTGTCGATAAAATAAAATACGGACATGAGGGAATCATGATCATTCTTAGAACAACAACATATATATTGTCATATGATTTCTTATGCTAAAGTAACAATCTATTCACAATATAAAGTATGAATCAGAAACTTCATTGAAAACTAGCAAACTGTAATCTCAGTTATTGAAGCAATTGCAATTTATCATAACATCGGAAAGAGTCAATATAAGAGGTTTTTAGCAAGTCCACATACTCAACTATCATTTAGTCTTTCACAATTGCTAACACTCACACGATACTTATGGGTATGAAGTTTCGATCGGACACAAAGAAAGATAGGGGCTTATGGTTTCGCCTCCCAACCTTTTACCTCAAGGGTAATGTCAACAATAATACTTTATGAAAACCTACATCCAATTGGATATATATATCAGGATCTTTCCAACACATAGTGCTTTCCAAAGGAGAAAGTGTAAAAAGGAAAGGTGAAGATCACCATGACTCTTTTAGAAGGGTAGAAGGTAAAAATAAAAGATAGGCCCTTCGTAGAGGGAAGCAGAGGTTGTCATGCGCTTTTAAGGTTGGATGCACAAAATCTTAATTCAAAAGAACAACACTTTATATTGCCACTTGTGATAAGGACCTTTATTATGCAGTCCGTCACTTTTATTTCTTCCATATCACAAGCTCGTATAAAGCATTTTTTCTCCACACTAATAGATCATACATATTTGGAGAGCAATTTTTATTTCTTGCACCGATGACAACTTACTTGAAGGATCTTACTCAATCCATAGGTAGGTATGGTGGACTTGTTGGTGAACGTAGCAATAGTTCAAAATTTTCCTACGTATCACAAAGATCAATCTAGGAGATTCTAGCAACATGAGAGAGACAAGATGTGCATCTTCATACCTTTGAAGATTGCTAAGCGGAAGCGTTACTAGAACGCGGATGATGGAGTCGTACTCGCGGTGATTCAAATCGCGGAAGATCCGATCTAACGCTGAACGGAAGGCGCCTCTGTGTTCAACACCCGTACAGCCCGGGGACGTCTCCTCCTTCTTGATCCAGCAAGGGAGAGGAGAAGTTGAGGGAGAGCTCCGGCAGCACGACGGCGTGGTGGTGGAGCTTGCAGTTCTCCGGCAGGGCTTCGCCAAGCACTACAGAGGAGGAGGAGGTGTTGGAGAGGGGGAAGGGTGCAACAGCCCTCCCACCTCCCCTCTAGTTATAGAGGCAAGGGAGAGGGGGTCGGACCCCTCCAGATGGATCTAGAGGGGGGGGCAAGGGGGAGGCTTGCCCCCCAAGCCAAGGGGGGCGCCCCCCTTTAGGGTTCCCCCCAAACCCTAGGCGCATGGGCCATAGGGGGGTTTGGCGCCCAGCCCACCTAGGGGCTGGTTCCCCTCCATGTTCAGCCCATAGGGCCCTTCGGGGCAGGTGGACACTCCCGGTGGACCCTCGGAACCCTTTCGGTGGTCCTGGTACAATACCGATAAACCCCCAAATACTTCTGGTGACCGAATAAGGACTTCTCATATATAAATCTTCTTCTCCGGACCATTTTGGAACTCCTCGTGACGTCCGGGATCTCAGCCGGGACTCCGAACAACATTCGGTAACCACATACTATTTCCCATAACAACTCTAGCATCACCGAACCTTAAGTGTGTAGACCCTACGGGTTTGGGAATCATGCAGACATGACCGAGAAATCTCTCTGGCCAATAACCAACAGCAGGATCTGGATACCCATGTTGGCTCCCACATGTTCCACGATGATCTCATCGGATGAACCACGACGTCGGGGATTCAATCAATCCCATATACAATTCCCTTTGTCAATCGATATGTTACTCGCCCGAGATTCGATCGTCGGTATCACAATACCTCGTTCAATCTCATTAACGGCAAGTCTCTTTACTCGTTCCATATTGCATTATCCCGTGACTAACTCCTTAGTCACATTGAGCTCATTATGATGATGCATCACCGAGTGGGCCCAGAGATACCTCTCCGTCATACGGAGTGACAAATCCCAGTCTCGATTCGTGCCAACCCAACAGACACTTTTGGAGATACCTGTAGTGTACCTTTATAGCCACCCAGTTATGTTGTGACGTTTGCTACACCCAAATCATTCCTACGACATCCGGGAGTTGCACAATCTCATGGTCTAAGGAAATGATACTTGACATTAGAAAAGCTGTTAGCAAATGAACTACACGATCTTGTGTTATGCTTAGGATTGGGTCTTGTCCATCACATCATTCTCCTAATGATGTGATCCCGTTATCAATGACATCTAATGTCCATGGTCAGGAAACCATAACCATCTATTGATCAATGAGCTAGTCAACTAGAGGCTCACTAGGGACATGTTGTGGTCTATATATTCACACATGTATTACGGTTTCCGGTTAATACAATTATAGCATGAACACTAGACAATTATCATGAACAAGGAAATATAATAATATTCATTTTATTATTGCCTCTAGGGCATATTTCCAATAGTCTCCCTCTTGCACTAGAGTCAACAATCTAGTTACATTGTGATGAATCGAACACCCATAGAGTTTTGGTGTTGATCATGTTTTGCTCTTGGAAGAGGTTTAGTCAACGGATCTGTGACATTTAGATTCGTATGCACTTTACAAATATCTATGTCTCCATCTTGAACATTTTCACGAATGGAGTTGAAGCGACGCTTGATATGCCTGGTCTTCTTGTGAAACCTGGTCTCCTTGGCAAGGGCAATAGCTCTAGTGTTGTCACAGAAGAGAGTCATCTGGCCCGACGCATTGGGAATAACTCCTAGGTCAGTAATGAACTCCTTCATCCAGATTGCTTCATGTGCCGCCTCCGAGGCTGCCATGTACTCCACTTCACATGTAGATCATGCCACGACGCTTTGCTTGCAACTGCATCAGCTGACTGCCCCTCCATTCAAAATATACACGTATCCGGTTTGTGACTTGGAGTCATCCAGATCTATGTCGAAGCTAGCATCGATGTAACCCTTTACGACGAGCGCTTTGTCACCTCCATAAACGAGAAACATATCCTTAGTCCTTTTCAGGTACTTCATGATATTCTTGACCGCTGTCCAGTGTTCCATGCCAGGATTACTTTGGTACCTTCCCACCAAACTTACGGCAAGGTTTACATCAGGTGTGGTACACAACATGGCATACATAATAGACCCTATGGCTGAGGCAATAGGGGATGACACTCATCTTTTCTCTATCTTCTGCCAAGGTCGGGCATTGAGCCATGCTCAATTTCACACCTTGCAAAACAGGCAAGAACCCCTTCTTGGACTGATCCATATTGAACTTCTTCAATATCTTATCAAGGTATGTGCTTTGTGAAAGATCGATGAGGCGTCTCGATCTATCTCTATAGATCTTGCTGCCTAATATGTAAGCAGCTTCTCTAAGGTCCTTCATTGAAAAACACTTATTCAAGTAGGCCCTTATGCTTTCCAAAAGTTCTATATCATTTCCCATCAATAGTATGTCATCCACATATAATATGAGAAATGCTACAGAGCTCCCACTCACTTTTTTGTAAACGCAGGCTTCTCCATAAGTCTGCATAAACCCAAACGCTTTGATCATTTCATCAAAGCGAATGTTCCAACTCCGAGATGCTTGCACCAGCCCATAGATGGAGCACTGGAGCTTGCACACCTTGTTAGCATTCTTAGGATCGACAAAACCTTCCGGCTGCATCATATACAATTCTTCCTTAAGGAAACCATTAAGGAATGTCGTTTTGACATCCATTTGCCATATCTCATAATCATAGAATGCGACAATTGCTAACATGATTCAGACGGACTTCAGCTTCGCTACGTGTGAGAAGGTCTCATAGTAGTCAACCCCTTGAACTTGTCGATAACCCTTAGCGACAAGCCGAGCTTTATAGATGGTCACATTACCATCCGCGTCAGTCTTCTTCTTAAAGATCCATTTATTTTCTATGGCTCGCCGATCATCGGGCAAGTCTGTCAAAGTCCATACTTTGTTTTCATACATGGATCCTACCTCAGATTTCATGGCTTCAAGCCATTTGTTGGAATCTGGGCCCGCCATCGCTTCTTCATAGTTCGAAGGTTTACCGTTGTCTAACAACATGATTTCTAGGACAGGGTTGCCATACCACTCTGGTGCGGAACGTGCCCTAGTGGACCTACGAAGTTCAGTAGCAACTTGATCCAAAGTTCCTTGATCATCATCATTAACTTCCTCTCTAGTCGGTGCAGGCACCACAGAAACATTTTCCTGAGCTACGCTACTTTCCGGTTCAAGAGGCAGTACTTCATCAAGTTCTACTTTCCTCCCACTTACTTCTTTCGAGAGAAACTCTTTCTCCAGAAAGGATCTGTTCTTGGCAACAAAGATCTTGCCTTCGGATCTGAGGTAGAAGGTATACCCAATGGTTTCCTTAGGGTATCCTATGAAGATGCATTTTTCCGACTTAGGTTCGAGCTTTTCAGGTTGAAGTTTCTTGCAGCATCGCATCCCCAAAATTTTAGAAACGACAACTTAGGTTCCTTCCCAAACCATAATTCATACGGTGTCGTCTCAATGGATTTAGACAGTGCCCTATTTAAAGTGAATGCAGTTGTCTCTAAAGCATAACCCCAAAATGATAGCGGTAAATCGGTAAGAGACATCATAGATCGCACCATATCCAATAGAGTGCGATTGCGACGTTCGGACACACCATTACACTGAGGTGTTCCAGGCGGCGTGAGTTGTGAAACAACTCCACATTTCCTTAGGTGCGTACCAAACTCGTGACTCAAATATTCTCCTCCATGATATGATCATAAGAACTTTATTTTCCTGTCACGTTGATTTTCCACCTCACTCTGAAATTCCTTGAACTTTCAAAGGTCTCAGACTTGTGTTTTGATATGTCTCTAACATATCTATAATTTTTGATTGTTCCATGCTATTATATTACCTGTTTTGGATGTTTATGGGCTTTACTTCACACTTTTATATCATTTTTGGGACTAACTTACTAACCGGAGGCCCAGCCCGAATTGCTGTTTTTTGCCTATTTCAGTGTTTTGAAGAAAAAAATATCAAACGGAGTCCAAACGCGATGAAACCTTCAGGAGCGATCTTTTTGGAACAAATGCAAACCAGGGGACTTGGAGTGGACGTCACACAACGAGCGAGGCTGTCACGAGGGTGCCCGGTGGGCCCTGTAAGGGTGGGCGTGCCCCCCACCCTCGTGGGCCCCTCGATCATCTACCGACCTACTTCTTCCTCCTATATATATCTATGTACCCCGAAACCATCTAGGAGCACCACAAAAACCTAATTCCACCGCCGCAACCTTCTATATCCGCGAGATCCCATCTTGGAGCCTTAGCCGGCGCTCCACCGGAGGGGGAATCGATCATGGAGGGCCTCTCCATCACCACCAAGGCCTCTCCGATGAGTTGTGAGTAGTTTACCACAGACCTTCGGGTCCATAGTTATTAGCTAGATGGCTTCTTCTCTCTCTTTGATTCTCAATACAAAGTTCTCCTTCCTCTTCTTGGAGATCTACTCGATGTAACTCTTTTTGCGGTGTGTTTGTTGAGATCCGATGAATTGTGGGTTTATGATCAAGTTTATCTATGAGAAATATTTGAATCTCCTATGAATTCTTTTATGTATGATTTGTTATCTTTGCAAGTCTATTCGAATTATCAGTTTGGTTTGGCCTACTAGATTGATCTTTCTTGCCATGGGAGAAGTGTTTAGCTTTGGGTTCAATCTTGAGGTGTCCTTTCCCAGTGACAGCAGCGGCAGCAAGGCACGTATTTCATTGTTGCCATCGAGGATAAAAAGATGGGGTTTATATCATATTGCATGAGTTTATCCCTCTACATCATGTCATCTTGCTTAATGCGTTACTCTGTTCTTATGAACTTAATACTCTAGATGCATGCAGGAGTCGGTCGATGTGTGGAGTAATAGTAGTAGATGCAGGCAGGAGTCGGTCTACTTGTTATGGACGTGATGCCTATATACATGATCATGCCTAGATATTCTCATAACTATGCACTTTTCTATCAATTGCTCGACAATAATTTGTTCACCCACCCTAATAATTATGCTATCTTGAGAGAAGCCACTAATGAATCCTATGGCCCCCGGGTCTATCTTTTATCATATAAGTTTTCCATCTACTTTTATTTGCATCTTTTACTTTCCAATCTATATCATAGAAATATCAAAAATATTTATCTTATCATATTATCTCTATCAGATCTCACTTTCGCAAGTTTTTGTGAAGGGATTGAAAACCCCTTTATCGCGTTTGTTGCGAGGTTCTTGTTTGTTTGTGTAGGTGCGTGTGACTTTTGAGGAGCCTCCTACTGGATTGATACCTTGGTTCTCAAAACTGAGGGAAATACTTACGCTACTTCATCACCATTTCCTCTTCAAGGAAAAAACCAACGCATGTTCAAGAGGTAGCAAGAAGGATTTCTGGCGCCGTTGCCGGGGAGGTCTTCGCTCAAGTCAAGACATACCAAGTACCCATCACAAACTCATCTCCCTCGCTTTACATTATTTGCCATTTGCCTCTCGTTTTCCGCTCTCCCACTTCACCTTTGCCGTTTTATTCGCCCTCTCTTTCCCATTCTCCTCTTTCTTTCGCTTGCCTTTTATATGCTTGTGTGTTGGATTGCTTGTCACGATGGCACAAGATAATACCAAATTTGTGTGACTTTTCCAATACCAATAATAATGATTTCCTTAGCACTCCGATTGCTCCTCTTAATGATGTTGAAACTTGTGAAATCAATGCTGCTTTGTTGAATCTTGTTATGAAAGATCAATTCTCCGGCCTTCCTAGTGAAGATGCCGCTACTCATCTAAACAACTTTGTTGATTTGTGTGATATGCAAAAGAAGAAAGATACGGATAATGATATTGTTAAATTGAAGTTATATCCGTTTTCACTTAGAGATCGTGCTAAAACTTGGTTTTCGTCTTTGCCTAAAAATAGTATTGATTCATGGAATAAGTGCAAAGATGCTTTTATCTCTAAGTATTTTCCTCCCTCTAAGATCATCTCTCTTAGAAACGATATTATGAATTTTAAACAACTTGATCATGAGCATGTTGCACAATATTGGGAGAGAATGAAATTAATGATTCGCAATTGCCCTACTCATGGTTTGAATTTATGGATGATCATACACAACTTTATGCCGGATTGAATTTTGATTCTAGAAATCCTTTTGATTCGGACGCGGGAGGCATTTTTATGGAAATCACTTTAGGAGAAGCTACAAAACTCCTTGATAATATTATGGTTAATTATTCTCAATGGCACACCGAAAGATCTACTAGTAAAAAAGTTCATGCTATAGAAGAAATTAATGTTTTGAGTGGAAAGATGGATGAACTTATGAAATTGTTTGCTACTAAGAGTGCCACTATTGATCCTAATGATATGCCTTTGTCTACTTTGATTGAGAATAATAATGAATCTATGGATGTGAATTTTTTTGGTAGGAATAATTTTGGTAACAACGCGTACAGAGGAAACTTTAATCCTAGGCCGTTCCCTAGTAATTCCTCTAATAATTATGGTAATTCTTACAACAACTCTTATGGAAATTTTAATAATATGCCCTCTGTTTTTGAGATTAGTGTTAAAAAATTTATGAATTCTCAAAAGAATTTCAATGCTTTGCTTGAAGAAAAATTGCTTAAAGTTGATGAATTGGCTAGGAACATTGATAGACATTCTCTTGATGTTGATTCTTTGAAACTTAGATCTATTCCTCCTAAGCATGATATCAATGAGTCTCTCAAGGCCATGAGAATTTCCATTGATGAGTGCAAAGAAAGAACCGCTAGGTTGTGTGCTAAGAAAGATTGCTTTGTAAGAACGTGTTCTTCTAGTTTCCATGAAAATAATGATGAAGATCTAAAAGTTATTGACGTGTCCCCTATTAAATCCTTTTTTTAATATGAATCTTAATAATAATGGGACCGTAGGTGAATAACCTTTGGTTAAAAAGCGTTCCGATGATTTGGAGTATTTTGATCTTGATGCTAAAATTGGTAAAAGTGGGATTGGAGAAATTAAAACTTTACATAGTAATGAACCCACCACTTTGGATTTGAAGGAATTTAATTATTATAATTGCTCTTTAATAGATTGTATTTCCTTGTTGCAATCCGTGTTGAATTCTTCTCATGCTTATAACCAAAATAAAGCTTTTACTAAACATATCGTTGATGCCTTGATGCAATCTTATGAGGAAAAACTTAATTTGGAAGTTTCTATACCTAGAAAACTTTATGATGAGTGGGAACCTACTATAAAAATTAAAATAAAAGATCATGAATGCCATGCTTTGTGTGATTTGGGTGCTAGTGTTTCCACAATTCCGAAAACTTTATGTGATGTGCTAGGTTTCCATGAATTTGATGATTGCTCTTTAAGCTTGCACCTTGCTGATTCCACCATGAAGAAACCTATGGGAAGGATTAATGATGTTCTTATTGTTGCAAATAGGAATTATGTGCTTGTAGATTTTATCGTTCTTGATATTGATTGCAATCTTTTGTGTCCTATTATTCTTGGTAGGCCTTTCCTTAGAACGATTGGTGCAATTATTGATATGAAGGAAGGAAATATTAGATTACAATTTCCGTTAAGGAAAGGCATGGAACAGTATCCTATAAATAAAATAAAATAACCTTATGAATCTATTATGCGAGCCACTTATGAATTGAATGCCAAAGATGGCAACACTTAGATCAATTCTCGCTTTTATGCCTAGCTAAGGGCGTTAAACGATAGCGCTTGTTAGGAGGCAACCCAATTTTATTTTTGTTCCTTGATTTTTGTTCCTGTTTAGTAATAAATAATTTATTTAGTTTCTGTTTAGATGTGTTTTTATGTTTTAATTAGTGTTTGTGCCAAGTAGAACCTATAGGATAACTTACAGTGATAGTTAATTTGATTCTGCTGAAAAACAGAAACTTTGCATGCACGAGAAAAAATTCAATAAATCACAGAAATGTGATTTTGCATTGATTCGTTTTTCTGTATATCAATAGGAAAATTTCCTAGGACGTACTATTTTTGTAGGATTTCTGGAGTTCCAGAAGTATTCGAAAGTTACATATTGCTACAGACTGTTTTGTTTTTGACAGATTCTGTTTTTCGTGTGTTGTTTGCTTATTTTGATGCATCTATGGCTAGTATCGGGGGGTATGAACCATAGAGAAGTTGGAATACAGTAGGTTTAACACCAATATAAATAAATAATGATTTTATTACAATACCTTATGTGGTGGTTTTTCTTTCTTGCACTAACGGAGCTTATGAGATTTCCTGTTGAGTTTTGTGTTGTGAAGTTTTCAAGTTTTGGGTAAAGATTTGATGGACTATGGAATAAGGAGTGGAATAATCCTAAGCTTGGGTATTCCCATGGAACCCCAAGATATTCAAGGATGACCAAGAGCCTAAGCTTGGGGATTCCCCGGAAGGCATCCCCTCTTTTGTCTTCGTCTATCGGTAACTTTACTTGGAGCTATATTTTTATTCGCCACATGATATGTGTTTTCCTTGGAGCGTCTTGTATGATATGAGTCTTTTCTTTTTAGATTATCACAATCATCCTTGCTATACACACCTTTTGGTATAAACCCACATGATTTATAATTGATTAGAATACTCTATGTGCTTCACTTATATCTTTTGAGCTAGATAATTTTTGCTCTAGTGCTTCACTTATATCTTTTAGAGCACGGCGGTGGCTTAATTTTGAAGAAATTTTTAATGTCTCATGCTTCACTTATATTATTTTAAGAGTCTTTTATAACAGCATGGTATTTGCTATGGTTATAAAATTGGTCCTAGAATGATGAGCATCCAAGTTGGGTATAATAAAAACTATCATGGAAAGTGAATTGGATGCTATGATCAATTTGATGCTTGATAATTGTTTTGGGATATGAGGATGGTGATATTAGAGTCATGCTAGTTGGGTAATTATGAATTTAAGGAATACTTGTGTTGAAGTTTGTGATTCCCGTAGCATGCACGTATGGTGAACCGCTTTGTGATGAAGTTGGAGCACGATTTATTTATTTATTGTCTTCCTTATGAGTGGCGGTCGGGGACGAGCGATGGTCTTTTCCTACCGATCTATCCCCCTAGGAGCATGCGCATAGTGCTTGGTTTTTGATGACTTGTAGATTTTTGCAATAAGTATATGAGTTCTTTATGACTAATGTTGAGTGCATGGATTATACGCACTCTCTCCCTTCCACCATTGCTAGCCTTTCTTGTGCGGCACAACTTTCGCCGGTACCATAAACCCACCATATACCTTCCTCAAAACAGCCACCATACCTACCTATTATGGCATTTCCATAGCCATTCCGAGTTATATTGCTATGCAACTTTCCACCGTTCCATTTATCATGACACACATCATCATTGTCATATTGCTCTTGCATAATCATGTAGTTGACATTGTATTTGTGGCAAGGCCACCCTCATGATTTTCATACATGTCACTCTTGGTTCGTTGCATATCCTGGTACACCACCGGAGGCATTCATATAGAGTCATATTTTGTTCTAAGTATCGAGTTGTAATCTTGAGTTGTAAGTAAATAAAAGTGTGATGATCTTCATTATTAGAGCATTGTCCCAAGTGAGGAAAGAATGATGGAGACTATGATTCCCCGCAAGTCGGGATGAGACTTCGGAATTTACAAAAAAGAAGAAGAGAAAGGCCATATAAAAAAAAGAGAAAGGCCAAATAAAAAAATGAGATAAAAAGAGAGAAGAGACAATGCCACTATCCTTTTACCACACTTGTGCTTCGAAATAGCACAATGATCTTCATAATAGAGAGTCTCCTATGTTGTCATTTTCATATACTAGTGGGATTTTTTCATTATAGAACTTGGCTTGTATATTCCAATGATGGGCTTCCTCAAAACGCCCTAGGTCTTCGTGAGCAAGCAAGTTGGATGCACACCCACTTAGTTTCTTTCGTTGAGCTTTCATACATTTATAGCTCTAGTGCATCCGTTGCATGGCAATCCCTACTCACTCACATTTATATCTATTAATGGGCATCTCCATAGCCCATTGATACGCCTAGTCGATGTGAGACTATCTTCCTCTTTTTTGTCTTCTCCACAACCACCATTCTATTCCACATATAGTGCTATGTCCATGGCTCACGCTCATGTATTGCGTGAAAGTTGAAAAAGTTTGAGAATACTAAAGTATGAAACAATTGCTTGGCTTGTCATCGGGGTTGTGCATGATTAAATACTTTGTGTGATGAAGATAGAGCATAGCCTGACTATATGATATTGTAGGGATAACTTTCTTTAGCCATGATATTTTGAGAACACATGATTACTTTGTTAGTATGCTTGAAGTATTATTGTTTATCATGTCAATATGAACTTTTATTTTGAATCATTTGGATCTGAACATTCATGCCACAATAAAGAAAGTTACATTGAGAATTATGCTAGGTAGCATTCCACATCAAAAATTCTATTTTTATCATTTACCTACTCGAGGACAAGCAAGAATTAAGCTTGGGGACGCTTGATACGTCTCCAACATATCTATAATTTTTGATTGTTCCATGCTATTATATTACCTGTTTTGGATGTTTATGGGCTTTACTTTACACTTTTATATCATTTTTGGGACTAACTTACTAACCGGAGGCCCAACCCGAATTGCTGTTTTTTGCCTATTTCAGTGTTTCGAAGAAAAAGAATTTCAAACGGAGTCCAAACGCGATGAAACCTTCGGGAGCGATCTTTTTGGAACAAATGCAAACCAGGAGACTTGGAGTGGACGTCACGCAACGAGCGAGCGGTCACGAAGGTGCCCGGCGCGCCCCCCGCCCTCGTGGGCCCCTTGAGCGTCCACCGACCTACTTATTCCTCCTATATATATCTACGTACCCCAAACCATCAAGGGGCACCACGAAAAACCTAATTCCACCGCCGCAACCTTCGGCATCCGCGAGATCCCATCTTGGAGCCTTCGCCGGCACTCCGCCGGAGGGGGAATCGACCATGGAGGGCCTCTCCATCACCACCAAGGCCTCTCCGATGAGTTGTGAGTAGTTTACCACATACCTTCGGGTCCATAGTTATTAGCTAGATGGCTTCTTTTCTCTCTTTGATTCTCAATACAAAGTTCTCCTTCCTCTTCTTGGAGATCTATTCGATGTAACTCTTTTTGCCGTGTGTTTGTCGAGGTCCGATGAATTGTGGGTTTATGATCAAGTTTATTTATGAGAAATATTTGAATCTCCTCTGAATTCTTTTATGTATGATTGGTTATCTTTGCAAGTCTATTCGAATTATCAATTTGGTTTGGCCTACTAGATTGATCTTTCTTGCCATGGGAGAAGTGTTTAGCTTTGGGTTCAATCTTGCGGTGTCCTTTCCCGGTGACAGCAGGGGCAACAAGGCACATATTGTATTGTTTCCATCGAGGATAAAAAGATGGGGTTTATATCATATTGCATGAGTTTATCCCTCTACATCATGTCATCTTGCTTGATGCGTTACTCTGTTCTTATGAACTTAATAATCTAGATGCAGGAAGGAGTCGGTCGATGTGTCGAGTAATAGTAGTAGATGCAGGCAGGAGTTGGTCTACTTGTTACGGACGTGATGCCTATATACATGATCATGCCTAGATATTCTCATAACTATGCACTTTTCTATCAATTGCTCGACAGTAATTTGTTCACCCACCGTAATAATTATGCTATCTTGAGAGAAGCCACTAGTGAAACCTATAGCCCCCGGGTCTATCTTTTATCATATAAGTTTTCCATCTACTTTTATTTGCATCTTTTACTTTCCAATCTATATTATAAAAATACGAAAAATATTTATCTTATCATATTATCTCTATCAGATCTCACTTTCGCAAGTTTCCGTGAAGGGATTGACAACACCTTTATCGCGTTGGTTGCGAGGTTCTTGTTTGTTTGTGTAGGTGCGTGGGACTTTTGAGGAGCCTCCTACTGGATTGATACCTTGCTTCTCAAAACTGAGGGAAATAATTACGCTACTTTGCCGCATCACCCTTTCCTCTTCAAGGGAAAAACCAACACATGCTCAAGAGGTAGCATGTTTCATTAAGTAGACATACCCATATCTACTTAAGTCATCAGTGAGGGTGAGAACATAACGATAGCCACCGTGAGCTTCAACGCTCATTGGACCGCACACATCAGTATGTATTGTTTCCAACAAGTTGGTTGCTCGCTCCATTGTTCCGGAGAACGGAGTCTTGGTCATCTTGCCCATGAGGCATAGTTCACATGTGTCAAATGATTCATAATCAATAGACTCCAAAAGTCCATCTACATGGAGTTTCTTCAAGCATTTGACACCAATGTGACCAAGGCAGCAGTGCCACAAGTATGTGGGACTATCATTATTAACCTTACATCTTTTGGTATTCACACTATGAATATGTGTAACATCACGTTCGACATTCAATAAGAATAAACCATTGACCAGCGGGGCATGACCATAAAACACATCTCTCATATAAATAGAACAACCATTATTCTCAAATTTAAATGAGTAGCCATCTCGCATTAAACGAGATCCAGATACAATGTTCATGCTCAAAGCTGGCACTAAATAACAATCATTGAGGTTTAAAACTAATCCCATAGGTAAATGTAGAGGTAGCGTGCCGACGCTGATCACATCAACCTTGGAACCATTCCTGACGCGCATCGTCACCTCGTCCTTTGCTAGTCTCCGCTTATTCTGTAGCTCCTGTTTTGAGTTACAAATATGAGAAACCGCACCGGTATCAAATACCCAGGAGCTACTACGAGTACTGGTAAGGTACACGTCAATAACATGTATATCACATATACCTTTGGTGTTGCCGGCCTTCTTATCCGCTAAGTGCTTGGGGCAGTTCCGCTTCCAGTGACCATTTCCCTTGCAATAAAAGCATTGAGTCTCGGGCTTGGGGTCCATTGTTAGCTTCTTCCCGACAACTGATTTATCGGGCGCGACAACTCCCTTGCCGTCCTTCTTGAAGTCTTTTTACCCTTGACTTTCTTGAAACTAGTGGTTTTATTCACCATCAACACTTGATGTTCCTTTTTGATTTCCACCTCCACTGATTTCAGCATTGAATATAATTCAGGAATGGACTTCTCCATCCCTTGCATATTGTAGTTCATCACATACCTCTTGTAGCTAGGTGGGAGCGACTGGAGGATCCTGTCAATGACCGAGTCATTTGGGAGATTAACTCCCAACTGAGACAAACAATTGTATAACCCGGACATAGTGAGTATATGCTCACTGACAGAACTGTTTTCCTCCATCTTACAACTGTAGAACTTGTCAGCGACTTCATATCTCTCGACCCGGGCATGAGCTTGGAAAACCATTTTTAGCTCTTGGAACATCTCATATGGTCCGTGCTGCTCAAAACACTTTTGGAGCCCCGGTTCTAAGCTGTAAAGCATGCCGCACTGAACCAGGGAGTAATCATCACTACGCGGCTGCCAGGCGTTCATAACGTCTTGAGTTGCTGGGAAAATGGGCGCTTCACCTAGCGGTGCTTCTAAGACATATGCTTTATTGGCAGCTATGAGGATGATCCTCAAGTTTCAGACCCAGTCTGTATAGTTGCTACCATCGTATTTCAGCTTGGTTTTCTCTAGGAACGCGTTGAAGTTGAGGGCAACATTAGCGTGGGCCATTTGATCTACAAGACATATTGCAAAGATATTTTAGACCATGTTCATGACAATTAAGTTCATCTAATCAAATTATTTAATGAACTCCCACTCAGATAGACATCCCTCTAGTCATCTAAGTGATACATGATCTGAGTCAACTAGGACGTGTCCGATCATCACATGAGACGGACTAGTCATCATCGGTGAACATCTCCATGTTGATCGTATCTACTATACGACTCATGTTCAACCTTTCGGTCTCTTTTGTTACGAGGCCATGTATGTACATGCTAGGCTTGTCAAGTCAACCTAAGTGTTTTGCATGTGTAAATCTGGCTTACACCCGTTGTATGCGAATGTTAGAATCTATCACACCCGATCATCACATGGTGCTTCAAAACAACGAACTTTCGCAACGGTGCATAGTTAGGGGGAACACTTTCTTGAATTTTTTAATGAGGGATCATCTTATTTATGCTGTTGTCATTCTAAGCACATAAGATGTAAACATGACAAACATCACATGCAAATCATAAAGTGACATGATATGGCCAATATCATCTTGCGCCTTTGATCTCCATCTTTGAGGCGCGGCATGATCACCTTCGTTACCGGCATGACACTGTGATCTGCATCATGATGATCTCCATCATCGTGTCTTCAGGAAGTTGTCTCACCAACTATTACTTCTACTACTATGGCTAACGGTTAGCAATAAAGTAAAGCAATTACATGGTGTTTTTCAATGACACGCAGGTCATACAATAAATTAAGACAACTCCTATGGCTCCTGCCGATTGTCATACTCATCGACATGTAAGTCATGATTCCTATTACAAGAACATGATCAATCTCATACATCACATTATCATTCATCACATTATTTTGGCCATATCACATCACACATCACACCCTACAAAAACAAGTTAGACGTCCTCTAATTGTTGTTGCATGTTTTACGTGGCTGCTATCGATTTCTAGCAAGAATGTTTCTTACCTACACAAAAGCCACAATGGTGATATGCCAATTGCTATTTACCCTTCACAAGGACCATTTTCATCGAATCCGATCCGACTAAAGTGGGAGAGACAGACACCCGCTAGCTACCTTATGCAACAAGTGCATGTCAGTCAGTGGAACCTGTCTCACGTAATCGTACGTGTAAGGTCGGTCCAGGCCGCTTCATCCCACAATACCGCTGAAACAAGATAGGACTAGTAACGGTAAGCAAATTGAACAAACCAACACCCACAACTACTTGTGTTCTACTCATGCATAGAATCTACGCATAGACCTAGCTCATGATACCATTGTTGGGGAACGTAGCAATAATTCAAAATTTTCCTATGTATCACCAAGATCAATCTAGGAGATTCTAGCAACAAGAGAGAGAGAAGATGTGCATCTTCATACCTTAGAAGATCGCTAAGCGGAAGCGTTACTAGAACGCGGATGATGGAGTCGTACTCACGGCGATTAAAATCGGGGAAGATCCGATCTAACACCAAACAGATGGCGCCTCTGCGTTCAACACACGTACAGCCCGGGGACGTCTCCTCCTTCTTGATCCAGCAAGGGGAGAGGAGAAGCTGAGGGAGAGCTCCGACAGCACGACAGCGTGGTGGTGGAGCTTGTAGTTCTCCGGCAGGGCTTCGCCAAGCACTAGAAGGAGTAGGAGGTGTTGGAGAGGGGGAGGGCTGCGCCAGGGGAAGGGTGCGGCAGCCCTCTCACCTCCCCTCTATTTATAGGGGCAAGGGAGAGGGGGGTCGGCCCCTCCAGATGGATCCAGAGGGGGGGGGGCAAGGGGGGAGGCTTGTCGGGGCGCCCCCTTTAGGGTTCCCCCCAAATCCTAGGCGCATGGGCCCTAGGGGAGTTTGGCACCCATCCCACCTAGTGGATGGTTCCCCTCCATATTCAGCCCATAGGGCCATCCGGGGCAGGTGAACCCTCCCGGTGGACCCCCGGAACCCTTTCGGTGGTCCCGGTACAATACCGATAAACCACCGAATACTTTCGGTGACCGAATAAGGACTTCTCATATATAAATCTTCATCTCCAAACCATTTCGGAACTCCTCGTGATGTCCGGGATCTCATCTGGGACTTTGAACAACATTCGTTAACCACATACGATTTCCCATAACAACTCTAGCATCACCGAACTTTAAGTGTGTAGACCCTACGGGTTCGGGAATCATGCAGACATGACCGAGACATCTCTCCAGCTAACAACCAACAACAGGATCTGGATACCCATGTTGGCTCCCACATGTTCCGCGATGATCTCATCAGATGAATCATGATGTCGGGGATTCAATCAATCCCGTATACAATTCCCTTTGTCAACTGGTATGTTACTTGCCCGAGATTCAATCGTCGGTATCCCAATACCTCGTTCAATCTCGTTAATGGCAAGTCTCTTTACTCGTTCCATAATGCATGATCTCGTGACCAACTCCTTAGTCACATTGAGCTCATTATGATGATGCATCACCGAGTGGGCCCAGAGATACCTCTCTGTCATTCGGAGTGGAAAATCCCAGTCTCGAGTCGTGCCAACCCAACAGACACTTTTGGATATACCTTAGAGTACCTTTATAGCCACCCAGTTACGTTGTGATGTTTGCTACACCCAAAGCATTCCTACGGCATCTGGGAGTTTCACAATCTCATGGTCTAAGGAAATGATACTTGACATTAGAAAAGCTCTTAGCAAACGAACTACACGATCTTGTGCTATGCTTAGGATTGGGTCTTGTCCATCACATCATTCTCGTAATGATGTGATCCTGTTATCAACGACATCTAATGTCCATGGTCAGGAAACCATAACCATCTATTGATCAACGAGCTAGTCAACTAGAGGCTCACTAGGGACATGTTGTGGTCTATATATTCACACATGTATTACGGTTTACGGTTAATACAATTATAGCATGAACAGTAGACAATTATCATGAACAAGGAAATATAATAATAACCATTTTATTATTGCCTCTAGGGCATATTTCCAATAGAAATCTCATGGCAAAACTGGGTTTATGGATGTTTGGAAGCACAAGTAGTACCTCTACTTGGTGCAAAGAATTTGGCTAGCATGAGGGGGAAAGGCAAGCTCAACATGTTGGATGATCCATGACAATATAATTTATTTCGGATATAAGAAAACATAACCCATTACGTTGTCTTCCTTATCCAACATCAACTTTTTAGCATGTCATATTTTAATGAGTGCTCTCAATCATAAAATATGTCCACGATAGTATATTTATATGTGAATCATCTCTTTCTTTATTACTTCCTATTAATAGCAACAATGACCAAAACTATGTTTGTCAACTCTCAACAAATTTTATTCATCATACTCTTTATATGTGAAGTAATTACTCTCCATAAGATCAATATGATCTTTTTATTTCTTTTTATTCTTTCTTTTATTCCCTCAAGATCATAGCAGGATAGCAAAGCCCTCAACTCAAAACTAGTCTTTATTATATATAGCTCACGGACTCGATTACGTAGATAGGCACTACTGCAGGATGCTGCTAACTTGACACTATGATCAGAGACCCTTCGAGAAACTGTGTGCGATGCAATAATCACAAACGGTGGTGTCAGAGAACCGTTAGAAATGTCCAAAATGTTTGCGATGACGGATGCATCAAACACGGTTCAGATTTTAGTTGCGTGTGCGATGAAGGGCATACGATTGATCTAGCAAAATTGTTTGCGATGAGGAAGAACAACAGAAACAAGCATCCATATCAATGTGTGTGCGATATATGACATACAGTTCCCTCCGATGAACTGTGTGCTATTAGGGAATGCAACAAAAACGGTCAGCCAGATCAAGGTGTGTGTGATATACGACATACGGTTCACTCGAACAAACTGTTTTCGATTAGGAAAGAGAACGAAAACGGTTCATCTTACCAAGAGTGTGTGATATGCGGCACTTGCAATCAACCAAAAGAACATAGACGATTCTTGTAAACCAGATGTGTGTGATACGCAGCAAACAACCCACTCAGATGAACTATTTGCGATGAGAAATTATAACACAGATGGTTACTATAGTAAGTTCATGTGCGATTCTGTTTGTACAAAAAACTTTGAAAAATGCAAACTAGTTTCTTGTGTATAAAAAATTATAAAAAAGTAACGAGTTAGACCTTCTTCAAGCCAATCAACATGTGTTCAAAAAACAAAAAATGTCAAAAATTACAAAACAAAGACCTCGATATTAACTAGATGGGATGGGTCAGTACAAAGGTTTATAATACAAAGGTTTATAATAAACCTTTGCAGTTACCCATCCAACTAGTTAATATTGAGTCCACTTCCCATCCGGTCACCCATCTCATGACCACTCCAGCCTCATCATAGTTAACTTGGGAGTTATGTTAGATGAGCTATCGGTAGGGAAGCTGGTCCTTGATGCTGTAGATCCCTCTTAGCATCCTTTATTGCGCAACACAATGGAAACGGTTCAACTGAACAATATGTGTGTGATACGCAGCAAACAGGTCCATGATCAGAAATGTGTGCGAAGACCAATAATAACGTAGACGATTGCTCCTAATAAGCCATGTGATTTGCTCTGTCTATAGAAGAATAACTAAAATAAACATCCAATTACATAAGTGACTATACGGATCATTCGCACACACCTCAATAAACAATTGCACGCATTCTAAAGTAGGAGAAACGACCGTCTAGTCATCTAATTCTTGCGATGCTCCTGCCACTGCTCTGTGGCTCGATCTCTTGGTTGGGCCATGAACAAGACACTTCCTCATGTCAACGATCGCCTGTACATCTCGTAGCTTGTGTACGCGTCATTGGCCATGTACTTGACGTGTTCTTCATCCAGTCTCTTATGCCAAACACTGTGCCAGGTGTCCTTGCCCTTCTTTCCCTCATCCTTCATCTTCATGTAGTAGGGGTCGATGATGGCCGAGGCGAGGTCAATCTGGGAGTTCAGTTTGTTCTTGGCACTTCCCCAGAACTTGTAGTGGTCCTGGATGTTGACAAGATTCGGGCATTTCAAGCCTGAGAGCTTGAGTGCTTTTAGGTCATTGGTGGTGTCCACCGCAGCAAACTTGTAGTCGGAGCTGTTGATAAAACTGGAGAAACGCTCGCAAGGCCTTGTGTCCTGGTGGTAGTGGTAGACGAGGACATCATGTCGCACACACAACTAGGCAACGACAACCTTCTGATCGTGCCTGGCACGACCGATGGTGTACTCGAGGCCGAAGCCAACCACTTGGTACTTGTCCTCGGCAAGGAACTGCTCCATAGTTTGGATGGATCTCCCACTACAATACAAAGACACACCCGTGACATTTTGGGCGGAACGAATTTTTTTCTGTCATACTTATGACACTTCTATGACGATAATTGTGACAAAATCGGTATCATCATAGATGTGGTGGCTCCTACTTCTATGACAAAAAATCATGACAAAAAATGGGCTTTTCGTCCTGGGCGGGCCGGAGACGCAGCTGCATGACATTCTTTGGGCCATCCATGACGGAAAAAATCGTGGTAGAAGCGAGGGCGAGGAAAATATCGGGGTGTTCCCGGTTACGGTGGGTGGTCGGGGCCGAGCGATGCACGGAGTGTCGGGGGTGGGGTACGACATATGCCAAAGATGGCTTATCATGGTGGGAGCGAGTAGAACGTCGCCGGTGCCCGGAAGCGGGATGAGGCGAAGACATGCACGTCGGCGGATCTTACCCAGCTTTAGGGCTCTCCGAGGAGATAACACCCCTACTGCTGCTCTGCGGGGTCTCCGCATGATCACTATGGCAAAGTGAATACAAGGTTGCTCCTAGAGCTGTTTTCTGGAGGTAGGAGAGGGCAAGGCTAGCTCCCTCCTTCCTATATGGTCGGGTCTAATACTAAAGAAGCTCTCCCCCTTGCATGGGTGCCCCGGGGGGCTTATATAGGCCTGCCCCCCAGGGATACAATGGTAATCCGGTTGGGCGCGGGTCCCAACCGTCTGTCTCGCAGGCCGCCGTCTTCTCCGCCGACTGCTGGGGCCCGCCGACAGGCCTGGTACTGTAGCAGTGCTTTTGATGACGCTGGCTTGGTCATGGGGTCATGGCAACAGTGCCGCCGTCTGGCAGACGATCACTGTCGCCATTCCCCGTCTAGTCTGGTTAATGGCGTGTGGGGCCCGTGGGAGGGGCCGGCCGACTCCAGGGGGCCGACTCCCACGGGCCCGTCTTTGGGGCGCTCTCGCCATCTTCTGTTCTCCCGTTGACGGACGGGTCCCGCCGTCTCCGGGCCGTACAGGTAGGCCGTCGTGGGCATAGTGCGCCGCCCACTAAGGCTGAGGTCAGGGCAGGCATGGCAATTGTGCCGCGCCACGATGGAGATCTCTAGCAATATGGTGCACTGTAGCCATGCCAGCCCCTCGTAGGCAGGGTAGAGACGGCCACATAGTGACCGTACCCCGCCCCGTCCATCGTGGCGAAGGCAGGAGATGGTTGGAATCGCGGGCCGACTCCCATAGTCGTCTTATCTTGAAGTTGCCAGCCAAGAGTCGGCTCATCTCGAAGTCGTCAGCCAAGAGTCGGCTTAACTCGAAGTCGTCCCTGGGACTCGGCCATGAGGGACAGTTGTTGCCGACTCCCAGGAGGCGGCTCTTCATCGTGGGGTCTTGAGGGGCGCAGTCTGCCCCGATGTTTTGAAAGGTTCTGGGGCTCGGGTTAGCCTACCCGTGGCCCATTACTCCGACAGTAGTCCCCGAAGCTGGTGAGGCGCCACGGGAGACGTGTCGGGAAGCCTCAACAGTTTCATCTCTCTGGGGGTGGAATCTCGGCCTCACTCGCCGTCTTCCTCCAGGCCGACTAGCTGGAGTCAGACTCGCAGAAAGCCGTCTTGCCTCTTAGAGAGTTTGAACGTCGCCTTGGGGTCCCTGGCAGCATGCCCGATAAGCTTCCGGGCAGCCGTCCGTTGTGGGTCCATCGCGTGGCGCCACATGGCGGGGTCAGTCTGCTCACCCACGCGCGCAATGGGACAGGTCCTTAGGCGGGGCCCGCCATTACCATGCCTCGGCACGCGAGCGGATTTGTTGCGGCCATGCGGACGGTTGGGTTTCCCATGCCGTAACTGCACGCAGTTACTGCGTGTGGTAAATCGTGGGGGGCGTGGGGGCCGGGGCGCAGTTAATCCCACGCCCGCCCCATCGGCTTCTCAGCCCATGAGCCTATAAGTAGGCGGGAGGAAGGGAGCGGCGAAGCACGCGCGCCCATCTCCCCTACTCCCCTTGCTTCCTTCTTGCTTCTTGTTCCTCTTGCTGCCGCCGCACCGAGCTAGGCCACGCTTGCGATGATGAGTTCTTCCTCCGCCGTCGCACCTCCTGCCATGCGCTCCGGCGTATGGGACGGCTCCGAGGTGGACGACGATCACATCGAGTTTCTCCGCCGGACGCGCCGCCTTCCCGGCGTGGGCCTAGTGCGAGCCCATGCCGGGCCGGAGAGGGAGATAGTGCCGGCACCGGAGGAGGGCGAGCGGGTCGTGTTCCGCTTGCACCTTATGTGCGGCTTGGGGCTGCCGGCGAGCGGCTTCTTCCGCTCCTTCTTGGAGTTCCACGGGCTCCAACCGCACCACCTCACCCCGAACACGGTGGTGCTGCTGGCTGCCTTCTGAAGGAAATATGCCCTAGAGGCAATAATAAAGTTATTATTTATTTCCTCATATCATGATAAATGTTTATTATTCATGCTAGAATTGTATTAACCGGAAACATGATACATGTGTGAACATAGACAAACATATAGTCACTAGTATGCCTCTACTTGACTAGCTCATTAATCAAAGATGGTTATGTTTCCTAACCATAGACATGTGTTGTCATTTGATTAATGGGATCACATCATTAGAAGAATGATGTGATTGACATGACCCATTCCGTTAGCCTAGCACTTGATCGTTTAGTATGTTGCTATTGCTTTCTTCATGACTTATACAAAGTTCCTGCAACTATGAGATTGTGCAACTCAGGTTTACCGGAAGAACACTTTGTGTGCTACCAAACGTCACAACATAACTGGGTGATTATAAAGGTGCTCTACAGGTGTTTCCGAAGGTACATGTTGAGTTGGCATAATTCGAGATTAGGTTTTGTCACTCCGATTGTCGGAGAGGTATCTCTGGGCCCTCTCGGTAATACTCATCACTTAAGCCTTGCAAGCATTATAACTAATGAGTTAGTAATAAGATGATGTGTTACAGAACGAGTAAAGAGACTTGCCAGTAACGAGATTGAACTAGGTATTGGATACCGACGATCAAATCTCGGGCAAGTAACATACCGATGACAAAGGGAACAACGTATGTTGTTATGCGGTTTGACCGATAAAGATCTTCGTAGAATATGTAGGAACCAATATGGGCATCCAGGTTCCGCTATTGGTTATTGACCAAGAATGGTTCTAGGTCATGTCTACATAGTTCTCGAACCCGTAGGGTCCGCATGCTTAACGTTACGATGACAGTTTTATTATGAGTTTATAAGTTTTGATGTACCGAAGTTTGTTCGGAGTCCCGGATGTGATCACGGACATGACGAGGAGTCTCGAAATGGTCGATACATAAAGATTGATATATTGGAAGCCTATATTTGGACATCGAAAAGGTTCCGGGTGAAATCGGGATTTTACCGGAACACCGGGGGGTTACCGGAACCCTCCCGGAGGTTAATGGGCCTTAGTGGGCCATGAGGGAGAAGAGGAGGGCCGGCCAGGGCAGGCCGCACGCCCCCTCCCCCCTAGTCCGAATAGGACAAGGAAGGGGGGTGGGGGGCGGCGTCCCCCTTTTCCTCTTTCCCCTCCCCCCTTTCCTTTTCCACCAAGGCAAGAGGGGGGAGTCCTACTCCCGGTGGGAGTAGGACTCCTCCAGGCGCACCCCAAAGGGGCCGGCTGCACCTCCCCCTCCCTCCTTTATATACGGGGGCAAGGGGGCACCCCATAACACACAAGTTGATCTACAGATCGTTCCTTAGCCGTGTGTGGTGCCCCCCTCCACCATATTCCACCTCGGTCATATCATCGCGAAGCTTAGGCGAAGCCCTGGGCCGGTAGAACATCATCATCGTCACCACGCCGTCGTGTTGACGGAACTCATCCCTGAAGCTTTGCTGGATCGGAGCCCGGGGATCGTCATCGAGCTGAACGTGTGCTGAACTCGGAGGTGCCGTACGTTCGGTGCTTGGATCGGTCGGATCGTGAAGACGTACGACTACATCAACCGCGTTGTGCTAACGCTTCCGCTTACGGTCTACGAGGGTACGTGGACAACACTCTCCCCTCTCGTTGCTATGTCATCACCATGATCTTGCGTGTGCGTAGGAATTTTTTTGAAATTACTACGTTCCCCAACACCTTCGCCACCCTGTGCGAAGGCTTCCTTGGCGTTCTCCCCACCATCGAGCTGTGGGGGGAATTCTTCCAGTCCAAGCTCGGCACGCATGTCGCCGGCGTGCCGGCCCAGTGCGGTGCCTTCATCGCGATGCGGAGATCGACGGCCGACAACCCTTTTCCCGCCATTCCGCTGATCAAGTCGGTGAAAATGTGGCAGCGGTCGTACATCTACGTGAAGAACGTCGCCCCAGACGGCGACTGGGTCAACCTGCCGCCTTATGAAGCCGACGCACCAGCTGGGAGGCTCCCCAGCTGGTCCCACCGAGTCAAGACGCTGACTCCCGCCGGAGCTGCCACCGTCGCGCGACTCTGAGTGCTGACGCAGTCGGAAGGTCTGACTGGGGCCGACCTGCTGGCCGCCTTCATGGTGCGTCGAGTCCTCCCGCCCCAAGGCCGACCTCATCTGATCTGTCAGATGAGCGGCCACCGAGACCCGAGTTGGATGTGCTCCAAGGACATGCCCCACGCGGAGGTGGCAGACACGGTGAACTACATCGCGAACTGTAGTCTCACGTCGGATTGGCAGTTTGGCAAGGAGCCGTACTCGCGCGCCAACCCCCCGCCTGCTGTAAGTCGTCTTTCTTTTTCTTCTGTCTTCTTTTGCAGCCGAATCCGACTTCTGATCTTTTTGGTTTTTCTTGAGTCAGAACCCCCTCATCCAGCCCTCAGCCAGCACCACGGGCCCGGCCCGTCAGTTCGTCTCCGATCGGGCGGAGAGCGACATCGACGACCCTGACTTGGGGGCGGCGGCGATGGAGGCCGACGCTGAAGGAGGCGGAGGAGGAAGCTTCAGGCCGTCGGCCACTTTTGCCGACTGGCCTGATGACGATGCCAAGGGGGAAGTCGTCCTGCGCCGCCAACCAAGGGTTGGCCATACGGGCGCGGGCTCCTCCGTCGGCTTGGATGGTGAAGTCGGCGCGAAGAGGCGCCGGGCCGGGCCGAGCTTGCTTGGCGGCTGGTCGAAGAAGTTCAAGGGGGCGGCCGCCGCGACCAAGCGGGAAGAGGCGCTCACGAAGGCCAACCGCTTCCGTAAGGAAGTGAAGAAGCCGCCGCTGGTCTCCGCGTAAGTGCCTCCGTCTTGCCTTGTCTTCTACTAGTGAATTTGTCCAAATCTTTTACACGCCCTCATTGCTTCAGGGCTCCCCTCACCTTTGAGAGGGTCGCCGCCGCCTCTGTCATGGGGTCGGCAGAGACGTCTGCTACTACTCGGCGGATTGACCCGCCGCCGACCTCCGGGAGGCGACGGAGCAGAACGCGCGGGAGAAGCGCGACGAGGACGAAGCCGCCCGCCTGGAGAAGGCGGAGGCCGAGAAGGCGGCAGCCTCCGCCTAGAGGAAGCTGGATGAGGCCGAAGCCGCTGATGCGGCCAGGCGGCAAGCAAAGGAGGCCGCGCGCCGCCAATCGGCGCTGCTTGTCGTTCCGCCGAACTCCGCGCCATCGCCCCCGGAGTTCACGGGGCAGACTGGGGAAGCCGGCGGTGAAAACCCCATCATGGAGAGGGAGAGCAGTGATGGCTCCATGTCGGACATGATCGTGCTACCACCGCCGCCTCCGCCGCCGTCTGGGGGTGCGGAAGGTAAACAGCCGACAGGCCCGTCGGTGCCACCGACTGAGGACGAGTCCATGACGAGGTTGCTCCTTCAAGTCACCTCGCTAGCGCGCCGCCGCCTCGAGAAGGCGACCTCGGCGCCACGCCCTTGGAGACCGGCGCCGCCAGCTCGGCCATCCCAGACGCTGAGGCGGCGAGCGCCGCGCCCGTTGGGTGGGTGCGAGGAGGCGGCATGGGCCCGCTGAACCAGGCGCTTCTGGACGTTCAGGCGAAGCTGCGAGCCGAGGGCGACGCCATCCAGAGCTGCACCAAGGCGCATCTGGCGTCGCGAGTAGCCGTTCGGGTATGCTTCATTTTTGACTTTGCTTTTCTTTGTTCTTCTCTATGGGGGCGCGCCAGCGCACCCACTGGGTGTAGTCCCCGAGTTTTGGGCCGGCTGCTGAGCAGGTGGCTCGGAACTCCTTCTGGCGAGTTCCAATACTTATCTTCGTCTAAAAAATTCTTATTGCAGGAGTACCACAACCTCCGTGTCACTGCTTTCAACCGCAATGTTGAGGAGCTGGGCAGGCGGACTGCCGACTTGTCGGAGAGTCGGAGTGAGTCTTATTTCTTCTTCGCGGGGGCGCGCTGGCGCACCCGCGGGCTGTAGTCCCCGAGATTCGGGCCGACTGCTGAGCAGTCGGGCCAGATTTTCTCAGCGACTTTCTTTGTTGACGACTTAACGTCTTTCTTTTTTATTCTTCAGAGGCCAACGCCAGTCTTCAGCAGCAGCTGGGCGAGGCCAACACCGCCTTGCGTGCCAAGGGAGAGGAGTGTGGCAAGCTCGTCGCGGAGCGTAATCTGTTGGCCGCACAGCTGGCGGAGCAAAAGGAGCTGCTCAAGAAGGCGCAGGAGGAGGCAGAGAGGAAAGAGGCTGCGCTCCTGGCCGAGTTCGAGAGCGAGCGCTCCTCCTGGACCGAGAAGGAGGCGTAGCTGACTTCCGGCTTCCATGAGATTGAGGACATTGTTGACGGTGAGTTTCTTTACTTTCTTTGAGCCGCCGACTATGGGTCGGGCTGACTCCTGATTCTTGACTTGCTTCTTTTTTGTCTTGGCAGACTTCTTCCCTGGCCACTCGCAGGCGACCACTCAAGCCATCGAGGCAGATCGCGAGGCACGGAGGGTAGATGGTGCGGAGATTGCCGCCAACACCCCCCGGACCCTTGACGAGCAGCTTCTAAGCATCGAGGCTCGTCTGCGGCCGGCCCATCGGATGCTGCACCGGCTTCAACATGCCGATGCCCAGGCCATTGCCGCCCTCTGGCCAGACATGCCGGTTCTGCGCACTGCCAGTCAGACTGCCGACTGGCTGGAGGTCGCAGCTGGTCGTCTTGAGGCTTGGAAGTGTTCCTCGGCCCGGGCTAGAGCGTGCCGGGCCTTGGAATTCATCAAGGCGTGGTATCCAGGGCTGGACCTGGACCGTCTGGCCGCGTTCCGGTCAGAGGCCCAGGCGGAGCTAGTAGCTGTGGAAGACGCCCTCGTCGCCCGTGCTGCGGCGATCGCCGACTATGCCGACACCAGCATCTTCGTCCTTGATCGAGCTGAAGACGGCAGGAAGGCGCCGCCGGAGTGGTTCGTGATGAACCCGGACTACGACGAGGACTCGGCGAAGGTGATTGCTTCCAGCGCCGAGGAGGAAGGCGAGGCGGAGGACGGAGGTGAGACGGAGGCGCCAGAAGACGTAACGGGCGATCAGCCTCAGCTCGACCGTGCCTCCAGCAACGAGCCGCGTCCGGAGAAGGCGGATGCCGCTGGAGACGATCAAGTCGAGACTGCCCAGCCGGCCGCCCCGGCGCTTGACACCGCTGTCTCCTCCGACCCTCCGAATCCGGATGCCGCCTCCTAGGCTGCCGTCTTGCCTCCATCTTATCTGCCTTAGTAGTCTTTGAAGAACTTTGTTAATTCAAACAATTCCACCCGCGGGGTGTATTTTGAACTTCTACTTGAAGATTCGGCCAAGGGCCTATGTTATGTAAATATTTATCCGAGTTCTTATCTTTCCTTGCTTATTGCTCTTTTGGCTTTTTCCTTTGCCACCTTCCCTTAGTTGCCGCCTTGCCAGTCGGACAACCGTTCAGCGGCTGCCACTGGATCAAGTGCTTGGCTACTTTGGGGGGGCAAGTACTTGGCCATTTTAGAGTCTTTTTAACAAGTCGGATAGAAAGCGGTGAGCCGACTACTTACGAGTCGGCTTTACTTAAGAGAGGCTAGAAGAAAGCGGCAAGCCGACTACTCATGAGTCGGCTTTGCTTGAGAGAGCCTGGAAGCCGTCTTAGGCTATGTTTGTGCTTTTGGTCCTTAGCCATTTTTCGTGTGGGCGCCCGTTCTTCCTTACTCCTGCCTACCAAACAGTCGCTCTGCGAGCTGCGGCTTCTGACAGGAGACGGCTTAGGCGCCACACACTACTTGTCTGACTGCGGGAAGCATTTTATAGCGCGAGGCGGCGAGTCCCCGGGCCGGCTAGTCGAGCCCGGTGCCAAGCGGCATAACAAAGAGTAATATACTCGAAGGCATAATTCTTATCATACAGATAACAAAAAGGGCAGTCCCCGAGCTCGTCTCGGGGGGCCTGAAGTCTTGGTACTTTAATACAAAGGGTAGCCAAATACATACTGCATCAACTGTAAAATCTTCGGAGAAGATTTGCATTCCATGGGCGCTCCGTCTCTTTGCCGGAGTCGTCCCTCTTGCGTGCTTGGGGCTTCTGAGCATCGATCAGGTAGTAGGAGTCGTTTCCCAGCACCTTGCTGATGATGAAGGGGCATTCCCAAGGCGCCGACAGCTTGTGCTGACCGGCTGTTCACTGGATCAGCCGGAGCACAAGGTCGCCCTCTTGGAAAGATCTCGGCTTGACCTTCCTGTTGTAGTATTGGCGCAGGCTCTGCTGGTAGATGCTTGACTGGCTGAGTGCCAACAGCCGCCCCTCTTCCAGCAGATCGACACCGTCTTGACGTGCTTCTTATGCTTCTTCCTCGGTGTACATGGTGACTCGCGGAGAGTCGAACTCTATGTCCGTCGGGATGACGGCTTCAGCACCGTAGACGAGGAAGAAGGGTGTGAAGCCGGTTGACTTGTTTGGAGTCGTGCACAGACTCTAGAGGATGGCTGGCAACTCGTCAAACCAACAGCCAGCCAAACGCTCCAGTGGTTCGACCAGTCGAGGCTTGATGCCAGATAGGATGAGGCCGTTTGCTTGCTCTACCTGGCCGTTTGACTGCGGATGGACAATGGACGCTAAGTCCAGTCGGATACCCTGAGTCACGCAGAAACGGGCCAAGGCACCTTTGGCGAAATTTGTGCCATTGTCGGTGATGATGCTGTGCGGTATGCCGCACTGAGTCGTGATGTCGGCGATGAAAGTCACTGCAGTCGGACCATTCAACTTCTTGATGGGCTTTACTTCTATCCACTTGGTGAACTTGTCCACCGCGACAAGTAAGTGAGTTAGGCCGCCTCGTGCTGTTTTGAATGGTCCCACCATGTCCAGGCCCCAAACTGCAAAGGGCTAGGCGATGGGAATAGTCTTGAGTGCGGAGGCCGGCTGATGTGGCTTGGAGCGGAACATCTGGCACCGTTTGCATTTTGGACTAATTCTTTGGCCTCTTCTAGGGTAGTTGGCCAGAAGAAACCGTGCCGTAAGGCTTTGGCGACGAGTGCTCTTGAAGCCGCATGGTGGCCGCACTCGCCTTCATGGATGTCTCTGAGAATTGCTTGGCCTTGCTCTGGCTCGACGCAATGCTGGTAGACGCCAGTGATGCTGCGCCTGACCAACTCTCTGTTGACTATGGTGTAGGATGCCGCTCGGCTTGTACTTGCCGAGCCAAGGTTTCATCAATTGGCAGTTCTTTGCTCACCAGGAACTTGAGGATGGGCTGTGCCCATGAGGGTGCTGCTATTTCTTCGACTACCAGTACTGCGACTTGGACAAGGGCGGCTGGGCTGGGAGGCGGCGGGTTGGAGTCCGCAGCCGCTTGCTGGACTGATGAAGTCCCCGGGCCGACTGGAGCAGTCCCCGGGCCGAGCTCTGGAGTCATCGGATTGGTCATCGCAGTCCCCGGGCCGGGTTCTGAAGTCCCCGGGCCGGCTTTGACTGGAGCGCTCTTGGAGTCGGATCCGACTTCTTTGGGCGGAGCCGGCACAAAGATGGATTTTGATTCCGGTGAAGGCTTGATAGACAGCTTGAGGAGGCGCCGAAGGGCGACGCCGGATGGTATTGCTTGGCGGGTGGAGCCGATTCGTGCCAAGGCGTCTGCTTGATCGTTGTCATTCCTTGGCACGTGGAGGAACTCGCACCCCTCGAAGTATCCGCTGAGTTGCTGCACAAGGAAGCGGTAGCTCGCCATGTTTGCATCCTTGGCGTCCCAATCGCCAGATGGCTGCTGGACCACCAAGTCAGAGTCGCCATAACACAGGATCTGGCGAATGCCGAGTTCTTTGGCAAGCCAGAGCCCGTGAATGAGCGCCTCGTACTCAGTGACGTTGTTGGAGGCGGCAAAATGGATCTGCAGCGCATATCTGAGCTTGTCGCCTTTGGGGGAAGTGAGGACGACGCCGGCTCCCAAGCCGGTGCGCATCTTGGAGCCGTCGAAATGCATCCGCCAATGGGTGGAGTCGGGCGCTGGCGGCAGGTACTAGGTCTCGGCCCAGTCGACGAGGAAGTCGGCCAATGCTTGCGACTTGATGGCGGTGCGGGGCTAGTAGTAGATGGTGTAGGGAGCCAGATCAATGGCCCATTTGGCCACTCAGCCAGAAGCATCTCGGCTTCCGATGATCTCGGCAAGTGGGGCCGTGTAGACCACAGTGATTGGATGCTCCTAGAAGTAAGGCTTCAATTTCTTGGCGGCAAAGTGCACGCCGTAGCACATCTTCTGGTAGTGGGGGTAGTTCTGCTTGGAGGCCGATAGTACTTCGCTCAGGTAATATACCGGTCTCTGGACAGGTAGCGCCTTGCCTTCCTCCTTGCGCTTAACTACAATAACTGTGCTGACTACCCGACTAGTGGCGGCAATGTATAGGAGCATGGGCTCTTTAGGAGTCAGAGCCGCCAGCACAGGGGGCGTAGTCAACATTTTCTTCAGTTGGAAAAAAGCTTCATCCGCCTTGGGAGTCCACTCGAAAAAGTTCGTCTTCTTCATGAGCTGATATAAGGGGAGAGCCTTCTCGCCTAGCCGACTGATGAATCGGCTGATGGACGCCAAACAGCCGGTGAACTTTTGCAAATCTAGCAGTCGGCGGGGTACTTCCATCCTCTTGATGGCCTTGATCTTCACAGGGTTGCACTCTATGCTGCGTTCAGAGACCAGGAAGCCAAGGAGTTGGCCAGCTGGTACTCCGAAGACGCACTTCTCGGGGTTGAGCTTGATCTGGAATCGACGCAGATTCTCAAAGGTTTCCTTGAGGTCTTCCAACAGTGTTCCATGCTTTTCTGTCTTCACCACCACATCATCCACGTAGACGTGGGCGTTTATGCCGAGTTGCTTGAGGCGGCACTTCTGCATGCAACGCTGAAAGGTGGCGCCGGCATTCCTCAAGCCGAACATCATGGTCAGGTAGCAGAAGGCACCAAATGGCATGATGAAGGCGGTCTTCACTCTGTCAGCTGGGTTCAGCTTGATCTGGTGATATCCTGAATATGCATCTAAGAAACTCAACAGCTCGCATTCGGCTGTGGAGTCTATCACCTGATCAATCCTCGGCAGGGCGAATGGGTCCTTGGGGCAAGCTTTGTTGAGGCTTGTGTAGTCGATACACATCCGCCACTGGTTGTTCTTCTTCAGCACCAGGACTGGGTTTGCTAGCCACTCTAGGAAAAACACTTCCATAATGAAGCCGGCTGCCAGGATTCGGGCTATCTCTTCTCCAACAACCCTTCTCTTCTCTTCTGACAGGCGGCACAAGGGCTGCCTGACGGGCTTCACATCAGACCAGACATGTAACTTGTGCTCGGCGAATTCCGTCGGTACACCTGGCATGTCTTTAGGGAACCATGCGAAGATGTCTCGATTCTCACGGAGGAAATTGACGAGCTCGCCTTCCTATTTGCTGTCAAGGTTTGTACCCATGACATCGTACCTCTCTGGGTGCTCCAGGTCCAAGGGTATCTTCTTCGTTTCTCTGGCCGGCTTGAACGATCCTTCTGCTTCCGACTCCTTGGGGTCGGGCGACATCTCGGGCTGCTTGCCGGCCATCGCCACAACCCGATCAAGAAGCCGCTTCTCAGCTGCGATCACCAAGGACTCGGCCAGCCGACTGCTTTCGGCCGCGCAAGCGGACGACTTTCTGTAGTCGCCGGCTACGATTAGAATCCCCTTGGAACTCGGCATCTTCATCTTGAGGTAGGCGTAGTGGGGGACCGCCATGAACTTGGCCAAAGCAGGTCGGCCAAGCAACACATGGTACGGGCTTTCGAGGTCCACCACTTCAAACCAAACTGGCTCCCCGCGGAAATGATCTTTGTCCCCAAAGAGGACGTCTATCAGGATTTTGCCGATTGGAGAGCAGGAAAGGCCAGGAACAATGCCGTGGAACACAGTCCGGCTGCTCTGAAAATGTCTTTGCTTGATTCCTAACTTCTCCATGGTATCCTTATACAGGATGTTGATACTGCTGCCTCCGTCTATCAGCACTTGTGAGAAACGAGCGGCCTGCCTATCTGTGGCGAGTATGGCGCCTAAGACCAGGGCGTAGGAGCCCGGATTCGGCATCACCTCTGGGTGATCAGCTCTGCTCCAACTGATAGGCTTCTCGGACCAGTGCATGAACTCTGGAGTGCTTGATGCGACTGCGTTCACCTCTTGCTGCTGCAGCCGCCTGCTGCGTCGATCATTAGCCACACTGGTGAACACCACATAGGCTCCGTGCTCTTCTGGGTACTTGTCTTGTATTGCACCGACTGCCTGACAGCCGGCTGCCGGGGCGGCGGTGGAGGCGGCGGCCCAGCAGGCGGGGGAGGTAGGAGGCCGTCTCCCTTGGCGATTCTGGTGAGCCAGTGGCACTTCCGGGTGATGTGGTTTGACGGCTTTGCGCTGCTGTGGAACTTGCAGGGGCCATCTAGGGTTTGCTCGTAGGAGAAGGCCGGCAACCAGTTGGACTTGCCGCCTTTCTGTCACTTCGCCAGAGGCTGCTCCTCCGGCTGTTGGTCTTCGACCGTCGCAACTTGCCGGCTGCTGGAAGCCAGCTGTGGGCTTTGCGCTTGTGGTCGTTCTGAGGTTTCCGTGGCATCCCCAGCCGGAGTTCTGGGAGCCTGAGGGGCGACTTTGCCAGTCACACTAACTTGAATCTCCGCCTTCATCGAGGAGTCGGCTGTGGCGTACTTGTCTGCTATGATTAGCAGCTCGTCTAGGGTCTCCGGCTCATCGCAGAGGAGCTTGCGCTTGAGGAGGGTGCCTTCTCTACACCCGGCAGTGAAGTACTCGATAGCCTGCACCTCGTGCACGCCCTCGCAGAAGTTCCGAAGCTTGGCCCAGCGCGTGAGGTAGTCGCGAGTCGACTCGTTGGGGCCTTGCACGCACAAGGAGAGTTGGCGAGGCTTGGGAGGCCGCTTGTATGTGCTCGTGAAGTTGCAGACGAAGGCTTCGGTGAAGTCGACCCAGCTGTTGATGCTGCGGGGCTTCAGGCTGTTCAACCATGTCCAGGCCGTGCCCTGGAGCATGAGTGGAACATACCTTACGGCAACACGCTTGTTGCCGTTCGCTATATTGATGGCCGTGGAGTAATCAATCAGCCACTCCTCCGGCTTCACGGTGCCGGTGTACTTGGCCGTATCTCGGGGGAGTGTGAACCCTTTGGGAAAGGGCTCGTCTCGGATGCGGGGTCCAAAACAGGGAGGACCCAACTCGTCTTCTTCTTCTAGTGCCAGGGATCGGTGGAGTCGGTCGATCCGGTGGTGGGCGTCATTCTCTCCAACTCCCTCTCGGCGGCCAAGGCGGTCGCCGAGAGTCGAATGCTCAACAGGTGGAGGGGAGACTCGTCTTTCTTTGCAAGGAGGGGGAGGCACATAGTCGTCCCGCCGCTCTACCGCTTTGGGGCGGCCGTCTTGGTCGCGCTCGATGGTGATGCGAGTCCGACTATGGCTGACAGCCGGCTCCTTGTCTTTCTTCCATGGACTCCGCCAGTCGGCATTTGAGACATCGCGCCTTGATCTCGGCGGGGAGGCAAGTCATCGTTTTGTCGTTGCGGCGCCTCCGTGCGACAGCCGGCTTCGTTCTGCGCGGTAGCCGCGTCGAGGAGTTGCTGAACTCGCTCCATCATCAAGCGGCGCTCTTCGCCTTCGAAGTTGTCGAGCTCGTCAGCCACCGCCTGGGCGGCACGAATGTTCTCCGCAGGCGTGGCGTACATAGGGCGATTGGCCCCGAACAGGTTGGTGATGGCCACGCCATGCTGCCGGACCGCGCCTAGGCAGCTAGGCCCAGTTGGAGCCGGCGAGCCGCCCATAGCGCGGTCCATCTCACGCTGGTAGGCTTCTGACGAGCGTCTCATGCTCGCCAGCTTCTTCGCGCCCTCGACGAGCTGAAGGCGGCGTGCCTCCAGCGTCTCGGCGTCAGCGTCTCCCGGAATCGGCGCGGATAGGTCTCGCAGAGCCGCGTCGAGCGGGTCGTGAGCGCATTCGCCGGAGCGCTCGCCATGATCGAGGACGAGAACCTTTGTGACGGTGCTTCCGCCGCTCTCAGTGTGAGGGAGCGGCTCGTCATAGACCACCACGTTGGTGGGGAACGCGTCGAGCGACGCGGTGTCGGAGTCGACCAGCATCGGGTCGGTGGAGCCTATGGACTCCAGGTCTACGGCAGGCTCGCCGGCGACATGGAGTTTGTCGAGGAGGCCCGCAAGGAGGCTCTCGGGGCCGCCCATGCCTGCGTCGGATGCAGGCTCATCGGAGAGGCGAACCTCGCCGACAAGTTCGGCAAGGCAGCTGGCTGCGCAGGCGATCTCAGCGCCATGCAGCGCGTCGGCGCAAACTCCATCTAGCGTGCCCGGCTGTCTGCGCCCTCCAGGAAGGAAAAGGGTTCCCGTCCAGAGCAGGTCTCCGGATGACGGTGCACCTCGCCCCATGGTGGGCGCCAAATGTCAGGGGTTGGGTACGACATATGCCAAAGGATGGCTTATCATGGTGGGAGCGAGTAGAACGTCGCTGGTGCCCGGAAGCGGGATGAGGCGAAGACATGCACGCCGGCGGATGTTACCCAGCTTCAGGGCTCTCCGAGGAGATAACACCCCTACTGCTGCTCTGCGGGGTCTCCGCATGATCACTATGGCAAAGTGAATACAAGGTTGCTCCTAGAGCTGTTTTCTGGAGGTAGGAGAGGGCAAGGCTAGCTCCCTCCTTCCTATATGGTTGGGTCTAATACTAAAGAAGCTCTCCCCCTTGCATGGGTGCCCCGGGGGGCTTATATAGGCCTGCCCCCCAGGGATACAATGGTAATCCGGCTGGGCGTGGGTCCCAGCCGTCTGTCTCTCAGGCTGCCGTCTTCTTCGTCGACTGCTGGGGCCCGCCGATTGGCGGGCCTCGCCGATTGGCCTGGTACTGTAGCAGTGCTTCTGATGACGCTGGCTTGGCATGGGGTCATGGCAACAGTGCCGCCGTCTGGCGGACGATCACTGTCGCCATTCCTCGTCTAGTCTGGTTAATGGCGTGCGGGGCCCGGTGGAGGGGCCGGCCGACTCCAGGGGGCCGACTCCCACGGGCCCGTCTTCGGGGCGCTCTCGCCGTCTTCTGTTCTCCTGCTGATGGGCGGGTCCCGCCATCTCCGGGCCGTACAGGTAGGCCGTCGTGGGCACAGTGTGCCGCCCACTGAGGCTGAGGCAGGGCAGGCATGGCAACAGTGCTGTGCCACGATGGAGATCTCCAGCGATACGGCGCGCTGTAGCCATGCCAGCCCCTTGTAGGCAGGGTAGAGACGACCATGCAGTGACCATACCCCGCACCGTCCATCGTGGCGAAGGCAGGAGATGGTTGGAGTCGTGGGCCGACTCCCATAGTCGTCTTATCTTGAAGTCGCCAGGCAAGAGTCGGCTCATCTCAAAGTTGTCAGCCAAGAGTCGGCTTAACTCCAAGTCGTCCCTGGGACTCGGCCGTGAGGGACAGTTGCTGCCGACTCCCAGGAGGCGGCTCTTCATCGTGGGGTCTTGAGGGGCGCAGTCTACCCCGATGTTTTGAAAGGTTCTGGGGCTCGGGTTAGCCTACCCGTGGCCCATTACTCCGACACGGAGGTTTGCGCGCTTCTCTCGTACACGCACGCGTGTGGGTGCGAGGCATTGGGCTCTAACTGAACCCGAGCGAGGTGTTCGCCTACTGAACTCGAGCGATTGCACTACAGGCTACGTGTTACTGAACTCGAGCGATCGATCGATGACTGTTAACTGAACCCGATCGAGCGGTTCCTTCGCTACTGTTGCTAACTGAAGCCGATCGATGCTGCCTCTGGATGAACAGTGAGTGTTGCTAGGGGGGGGGGTTTGATGAATAGTTCCCGGTGGGGGTGAATGAACAGGACCCCGTGGTGTTGCCTCTGGATGAATAGGACCCCGTGGTGTTGCCTCTGGATGAACAGGACCCCGATCGATCAAGCCGGTTGGGGCTAGATGAACAGGACCCCATGGAGGGCTGGATGAATAGGACGACCCTGTGGAGGGCTGGATGAATAGTAGACGGTGGAGGGCTGGATGAACAGTAGCCCGTGGAGGGGTGATTGAACAGGAGCTCGTGGAGAGGGCTGGTTGAACAGTAGCTGGTGGAGTAGCGCGCGGTGGAGGCTGGATGAACAGGATCCCGTGGATGAATAGTCGCAAGTGGAGGCTGGAGGAGGTCTATGGTGGATCAATAGTAGCCCGTGGAGGCTGGAGGAGGTCGACGGTGGAGATGAACAGTATCCCGTGGAGTCCCATTTTGCGGTACGCCACACCCCTCCCGATGAACAGGACCCCTGTTTCGACCGTAGCGCTCCAACACAAGTCCGTTTCCTCTATTTTGTGGTACGCCACACCCCTCCCGATCAACAGGACCCCGTTTCAACCGCAGGAGGTCCAACACAAGTCTCTTTCCTCCGTTTTGTGGTACGCCAGACCCCTCCCGATGAATAGGATCCCGTTTCGAACGTGGCCGGTCGAACACAAGGCCGTTTCCTCCGTTGTGCGGTACGCCATTTCCATCGGCTGTTCCATCCAAGCCAGTTGGCTCCCACGCATTCCGTTGCCTCCCGATGAACACGACGCATTCCGTTGCCTCCTCATGAACATGACGACGACACAGTTTCTCCGTTCCGACCCAGCCATGTACACGAGCCCTGGCCATACGTATGCACGAGTAGGCATTTGAGACCCTGCCCATATGTACGTACATGGCCATATTTACTTTCTTGCACCCTGACCGCTATACATACGTGTACATGCTACGTGCGCGCCTTTACTACGACACGTGCGCGCCTCTACATCCACCAATATGTACGTACACGTTCACGACCAGAATGACAACACTACGTACGCTTCGACCAGGTGGGTCCCGACTGTCAGGCACTTCCTTGCGTGCGAAGATGTAGCTGGTGGGTCCCAACAGTCCGGGGGGCGAATCTTTTTTTTTGCCCGGACGCACTTCCTTGCGTGCGAAGATGTAGCTGGTGGGTCCCAACAGTCAGGGGAAACCGTTTTTTCGTAAAATAAGGTGGCCCGTCCGATGGGTCCCTACTGTCAGGTGGAGGAATCATTATTTTGCGCGTAATAAGGAGGCACTTCCTTGCGGCTGCCATGGACCCAGCTGTTAGCCTCTCCACATACAGTACTCTTCCGATGGAAGTCAGTCATTGACCACATTGACCACGCCGCGTCGAGAGCACCATGGCGGTGGACGATGGCGAGGCCTAGGAAGGGGACGACGCAGAGCCGGGGAAGACGCGATAGTGGAAGCTCGCGCGGAGAGGAGTACGAGGGTGCACTGGTTCAGCTGCGGTGTGAGGCTACCATCACCGCAGAATAATGGGGGGTGTGGGTGAGTAGAGGGATGCGCTGGCCAGCTGTGGGAGTAGTAGGGGGTGGTGAGGCCTGCGCGGCAGCACAGCCGGCCATGGGAGGCGGGAGCAGGCGGTCCCACCGGCGCTGGATTTGGCGGCTGGAGCAAGAAGATCAGAGATTGAAGAAACACGACGGCTGTTGGATTGACATCCAACGATTACATCTGCTAGAATCGTTTGTTGACGTATATAATAACTAAAAAAATCTTGCATACACGTCAACTTAATAGGCCCACAAGGCAGACCATTCCCTCTTTTTTTAATAATTTATATATAGCTCATTGCAACTTCTTATGCAATTTATTGCAGTCCGTTTTTTTGGTTGGCCAGGGCCAATTTCGCATATTTCTGTGGGTTCCAAACTATTTTTAATACTGAAATGTCGAGCCAGATTTAAAGTACTTTGAAGATATATTTAAATTAGGTTAATGCCCAGTGAAATAGGAATCTGAAAATTTGAAAAAATTCAGAAATTATAAAGTAATTGCTAATTTGTCATCTGTTTTTATATTTACAACCCATTTCAAATTACTTTCAAGATTTGCAGGCATCTTGAAAGTGTTGCAGCCCATCAGGGCATAGAAAAATAAGTAGGCCTGGATTGGGTATTCTTCATAAAAAATAAACTGGGCTCATTTTCACAAAGAAAAAATAGCTGGGCTGGTCACATGGTGAACATAAAATATAAGCCTGGGCTAGACGGGCCACAGGCCAGTTCAAACCCTGCTCCGTCTCAACATTAACAAAAAAAATACTTCTCGAGCAGCTATGTCCTAGGTGTCAGCCGATCTTGTGATGTTCTATTGTCTATTGACTATATACGCTCACAATGTCATGGGTCCCAGATGTCAGGAAAACAGTAGGAGGAAGCATTTTATTTTTCCATACGCTGACATGGTGGGCCCCTACTGTCATTCTCTCCACGTACTTCTGCAGATTCTTGTTGTTTGTTGACCATGTTGACGACATGAGAGGGCGGCGCCGCGGCGAGCGCACCAAAGCATGCCGAGGACGACGACGAGGCCTCGGACGTTGGCGTTAACGATTTAGGAGATGGTGGGGGAAGCGGTGCATGCGCTGAGGCGCAGCCAGCCATGGGAGGCGGAAACAGGTGGCCTCGCCGGCGCTGGTTTGGTTTTGGCGGCTGGAGGAAGACAAGACTGAAGAAACACGATAGACTATAAAAGCAGTAGGAGTACTTAACAACCTTAACTGAAACCAGCAGGGGAACTTAACAACCATAGCTGAAAGCAGTATGAGTACTTATACATGTTCAACCATACAAAGCACACCTTGAACAGTGCTACTTTGCCTACAGTTAACCAAGGGTGAGGCCTCCAAGCCCCAGGACAAGGCCTAGGCGCCACCCCACACATCCACAACCTTCTGAAAGCGGCTTCATCTCGCAATGTGGTCAATAAACATGATATTTGCTTTAGAGCCATTGAAAACCAGGAACATAATCTTCTGTCCTATTCTCCAAGATGGATGGGCCTTCATTATTTGAGACCACCCATGAATTAGTATCTTTTCACCTCCAAGGGGAATGGAGTAGGTCGACATAAACATCATGTTGTGACCAAGCACAAGTCTGACCCGTCCATGGTCAGGCATCTGTATAGGAACAATAGAACTGGGCAGTTTCTGTTTCAAGAAGATCACAGCTGTAAAACAACATATATAACAGAAAACAGCTCATACCATAAGTTTCTCGAAACAGTTGGACATGTTCAACGAGTGCAACAGTGGCACACATATCTCACATGGCCTTCCACCATTGAAACACCCCACAAGGACCTCAAGACGATCAATAAAGTGTAGGAACTTGTGGATGTCGTCCCAGTCAACTTCAGTGCCATCAGTAACAGCCGAGTTATTACAGAATAACAAACGAGCAGCCTGCTTAACTCTAAAAAAACCTACACATGCCACCAATTATAAGAAAATTTTAGTTAGAAGTAGCATCTTCGTGAGAGATTCGTTGCTACTTCTAAAGTTAAATTGTGATTGGTTAGACAGAATAGGTGGATTAAGAAGTAATCGAGGCAACAAGCAAGAACCAGATACAAAACTAACATGGATGAACAATTGGAACGACGTCGGGGTGGAAGATCGCAGTGAAGATGAGACCAGGTTCTGCTATTTCCATCAACATTCATGCGCCAACTTTCAGTCCGTAACACTTGAGAAAGTTTAGCCAAGTTCGGCCATAAAAAAGCAGTGATCTTCTTGGTTCATGAACGCAACTCGGAACTTATATCCATGGCTTGTCTTCACTGTGACCATTAAACTAGTGTATTTAGTTATGGCAAGGCCGAGCATCTTGAGTACATGTGTTCTAGCGGAGCAAATAATGCACTGCAGGAAAAATAATATGAGAACACAATGTATTCCCTATCCAAATCTAGCAATAACTTCCTCCTTCACGTCAGTGTTGACCATCGTACTAGTAGTACCTTTTATCCACATATAGCAATCCAAATTTCCAAATTAGTCTACAACATGTTCAAAAAACCCCCACCCCCCGGATAGAAAAGAGGATTCTAGGAACATACTGTGCGCGTTTTAAAATCCTGTGTTAGGATGAGAAGGAACAAGTGTGGCGTCTCGCCGAGGGCGCAAAAACATGTAGGAACCTTGCACTTTGGGCACTGCAAATGAAACACACTAGATCCAGTAGGAAGAAAAATGCATCAACGGCGGTGGCAGCCATCCTAGGATTACCCGTGACCAAGGGACTTGGATTTATCGCGGATGGATGAAGAATTCGTACCTGGTTCTCCATGAGAAAACCCTATGCAATCGCCGAGAGGGGTTTTTCTCTGAACAAGCAGACGAGGGAGAAGGGGATTCAGGCCCAGTGAAATATTGCCACTTCGTCCGTCTAGCTTGCTGCTAAAGCTAGAAAGGGGGAGGGTGTGATTTGATGGCTCATTGGGCATTACTGCGGTGCTACGACCGGGGTGTGTCTACCGTGTAGTTGTGCACTCTAATTTGTGTATATGGCACGTGGGCCCCGTTGTCAGATGCCCCACATATCATCAAAAGGAAGTAGAAAGACATGAGTAACTAGTTACACATAATATATTTTGACAAAGAGATACTCCCTCTGTAAATAAATATACAAATCTTTTATACCACAACTTTACACATAAGAAAAATCAAGGGGAATATATATAACATATATAATTAAAAAAAAATAGAGTTGTTTTTAACACAGTATAGACGAGTTGGTGATGATGGTGTGCCTGCCATCCTGCAATATAGGCCGTCTGATTAATATCTGACGGATAGGAAGGAAACTATGGCAATTTTACAAAAAAGTACCCACACACCTCTCCACATTTGCAAATAAGGCCTTCCCTCATTCATCCTTTTCTCTCACAAGATAAAATATGTATACAAATGCATCTTGATGTTACGTGCAACGCACGGGCATTATGGGGGTTCAACTTTTTTTAAGGTTTTTAGGGGTCATATGGGGGTTCAGCTGAGAATATAATACTCAGACAGGCTCACGGTTCTGGACTTTGGGCCGCGGGCCCACCCTGCATGTTTGGGGGCCCATGTGTTCTACCTCAGCGCTTTTCATATTGCAAGTGATCGGTACGGTGCTGGTTTTAGATGTTGTCGCAAGGGGAATACACAAAATTGAATAAAGCACGACAGCTATTGGAATGAAATCGAACGACAGTTGCTAACCAACAATGAGAGTTGCAATTCTATCAACGATATACCATGTGATAAATAATACTGTCGTACTACTTATAGACGCAGGAAACTTCTTTCACCATGCCAGATTATTACATCAAAATCTCTCGGAGGATAGATCAGTTCGGCAGTTGCGTGCTGCTACTGAAGAATTTCAAAGTTGATTTGGACCAGCTCTCCTTGCCGAGAAAGTTCGATTTTGACATCATCCCCTACCGCAAGATATGATTTAGATTTGAACCTTGACCATCCTTTAGCATCAATCATCATGCGACCATCCTTTGTACTTGCAGTATATTGACCAGGTTCATTCACACCAAGGCTGCGCATGGTAAGAGAAACTTGGCCGCGGTTGCCCGGATTGTTGAACGACTCCCTCGTTGCTCTAGGAATTCTCTGTTTGCAAACAAGAAGACATACCCAAACAATTAGATCAACACAGTGAATCATGTGAAACAACATGGAAAGAAAAAAGAACGAAGCACTTGGGCGGCTAATGCTTACCAAGAAGGTGGACATGTTGGTTTTTGTAAGGACTTGTATATGAAGTGCGAATGGCAGCCCAGTCTGTTGCCGGTGCAACTGCTCGTTCAGTTGTCGCTGCACGGGCTGGAGAAGATGCAAGTGCAAGTGTTGGTGCAGGTGCCGAAGCCAATTCTGCTGCCGGAGATGGTGCTCCTTGTAGAGCTGGTGCCGGTGTCGCAGAAGGTGCCGGTATCGATGCCTGATCCTCCGGTAGATCAGCTTGATCCGCTGACGCGGTCGGTGCCCAATCCTCAAATGGATCAGACTAAGCTGCTGTCACTATCACTGCTAGAGCAACTACCGGTGCTCGATCCATTCCTGAAGGTGGTACCGATGTGCGAGACAACAGTGATCGTGTCTGGTCTGCTATGATCAGCTTTCTACTTGACTAGGCTTCGTGATCGTGATCCCGTTTTTTTCTTCATTTCTTTTAAACACGAGAAGGACTAATTGTGGCGTTTTTGTTAAACCAAACTACAGTTCATTATAGGGATTCGGCTTGTACCCAGACAACAGATCGATCCAATTTTTTCCAGTAATATAAGTGATGGACAATGCCTTCGTTACTGACATGACATAAGAAGTGAAACCTGCAAAAATAGCCATCGTAGAGCAAACCAAACGGCTTCTTCTGTGATGAATGTCACATGGAAAAACCTGCATTGTAAAATTGCAGGAAAAGAAAGAAAACATGACATTAAATCAATAAGATTTAGAGAGAAAATCAATAAGATTTACTTGATGTGGCACGAGTGAATCCTTACCAGGAAATCACTATGTTGAAGTACTAAACAGAAGATTGATCGTCCAACTACGGGTGGCATGCAGGGCCCCCGCCTACTCCCACAAGCAGGACAATCCATAGGTCGTGACAAATCGTATGGACCGAACATCCATGGGACTGGAAATCTTGGTGTTTGCGATAAACCTTGCAATGCATACAGATATTGGAGTGTAACCATAATTGATAAACCGTCCTCACAAAAAAGATGATCTGGATACTTCAAAATATACAAACTGAATTGAGTGGACCGACATTAACATAGACCGTTCTCAGGACTGACCACACACCAAAAGCGGTAGTACTAATAAACAATACAGGGTTCACAAACACAAATCAAGTACTGAACAATAGTACTTACTACAGACAAGCAAAGTTGCACTAATTAAACTCTACAGACTATTTCTTGCCACCAACCTACAGGATGAACCCCGCATAACTGACTAGGCCATGGAATTCATGAGAGATGTCTACCTGCACCATCACCATCTCATCAACCTTGGAGAACCTAACAAAGTGGTCTTTCCACTCATAAACATGATGATGAAGACAGGTCGCATCAGATTTGTTGGGAAGCTCTACAAGAACCACACCCTTTGTAATCGAAGGCACAACTAGGAAATTGTTGTGGTCAAGTACAGCCTCGAGAACACGCCTGACAACAATGCTACAGGAAAACACTAGTTCAGGACATGTGGCGACAAGGACACACCAGCTGGATAGTTTAGCAGTAGAACTCATCCTCAGGTCTTCCAGTTCAAACACATGACTTTGAGAACTTCATCTCCATGGTGGACCTGGTTCTAATTCTAACATAAACCATATGTTATTACTACCTCCGTTCAGAAATATAAGATTATTTTCGACATTATACTCCATATATGACTACATATACGCACAGAAATGAGTGAACAAAGACACTAGAACATGTCTTCAAAGGCATGAGAGCAGAGGGATTACTTGCAGTATCCATAACACAAGTTATTGAGGCAAATATACCCTCTTCAAAGGTAGCATTGATGTTCATAAAGTACTCCCTCCATCCCAAAATTCTTGTCTTAGATTTGTCTAGATACGGATGTATCAAGTCACATTTCAGTATTAAATACATCCGTATCTAGACAAATCTAAGACAAGAAATTTGTGATAGAGGGAGTAGTTGAAAGTAATCTATAAGAAATCAGTGTCAGACTCTCGCATGTTTTGGTCAAAAGAGGAATTTAGAACCATCATTTGGCACACAAAAATCACATGCAAGATCACCCAGAAAGTTGTACTACTAGTACTAGTACTGCATGTTAGATGAAAAAACACGATCAAGATCGAGAAAAAGATTGTCAAGAAGAGATATTACCTGGACTTGCTTAATGAGGGATCCCGGAGAGGGGGGCTTGGAAAGGGCGATGGCTTTGAGCTTGTCTGCGGTAGTCTCAGTGGGGTGCTTGCGCTTCTTCGTACCATGAGCCTTGACGGTTTTGGCCAGAGCCATAGACATCACGTCGGCCGGTGCTCCAGTGTCCATCCAAGAGAGGAAGCCGCGAGAGAAGAGTGAAATGAGGAACGAGATGAGGGAGAAGCGAAGCGAGTGGGGTTTTTCTTCAAGAGAGGAAGCTGAGAGAGAAGAGTGAAATGATGGTTGCATTGTCCGTCCAACTTACTGCTAGAAAGGAGGGGGTTTTGTGATTTGACGGCTCATTGGGCATTACTGCGGCGCTTCGATCAGGGTAGATCACCGTCACTCTACTACGGAGTAATTTAGTGCATGGCTGGTGGACCCCGATGCTGGCTGTCCCACACGTCGGCGAAAGTGAGTAATTTAGTGCATGGCTGGAGGAGGATCTGCACGGTAGAGCGTGTCCACTATTTTTCTGGAAAAAAATTGATTACAACAAGCGTTTCCACTCTTATGACGGAGGAGTGCGAAACACGGCAACCACTTGAACATACACAGTGCTCCTACTACTAGGCATGTGTAGTGGTTCATACGCCAGTACTACATAATCTTGTTGCTAGTGTAGTAAGATATGACGATAACAAATGATGTTATGCGCATGTCAACTATATGAACAGTAATGTAGTAACCTAGTACCGCTTTTTCGACTGTCTGGTCGAGAATGAGCGGTGAGATCAATGTTAACAGAACTAGGTCTACAACACACAGAGAGTACGGTGCTATAGTACTCCATGAAACATGAACCATATGAAGCACGAATAGTGTTGGGCAGGGTGTATGAAGGGTGCACGGGATGGGAGTAAAAGTTCCCTTCTCGACCCACTTTTGGGTGTTTGGCAGAGTACATGAAGGGTGCATGAGTCCACACTAGTAGGTCAACACAAATACACGAAGAGGAAACAACTATATTGAGATGAGAATGCAACCAAACACACCCACACGCTTTGTGCTATAGTGATCGATCTGCATCGTTTGAGTTTGATCCAACGGTCATGTTGTGCCGAGACATGGACATGCCCATGCAGAGGACGCCTAAACACCACGGAAGTCCATCTGCTTCTGGAGGTGCACGACGTTGGTGATGTAGGGTGCAACCACCTGCAGAACCCGCTCCCGGTCGACGAGAGCCAGCTCGTCAAAGACCGCGTCCAATGGCACGAATGGATTCCGGTGACGGAGCCCTAAAAGGATTCGCCCGGCAATGGCGACGACAGCCTGCAACCCCTCCTTGTCCAGCTCCGCCCCCACCATCGCGCGAAGACGGCTCAGCTCCTCGGAGATTTAGGTGAAGAAGGAGACCAAGTCAGAAGCTACAACTCGTTGAAGTCGACCGGGTGGTCGAACGGGTTTAGCCCGACGACTGACATGGTCGCACTGCACAATGGTTTAGCCCGAAACACGTGTGTGGCAACTTGGTTCACCAAGTGACTGAGGCGATCCTGGACCTCATCTCAATCGACCCGCTCGCGCTCCAACTGGCTCCCCTGACGGCCTATCGTATCTCATGCTTTCTGCAGCAATGTCGTCGATGCCTCGAGCATCTTTGTGGTGGACGCCTGGTGCTTTTGAAGCTCTGTGAACTCCCGCACATAACGGAGGAGCATGGCACTCCTCTCCTTCTTGAGCTCACGGAGCTCCACGTCCTTGGCCCTGAGCTCCGCATCCTTGGCCTGGAGCTCCTGTGTCAGGTGCCTCACCTCGGACTCCGTGATCTGCTGCACCGCCATGGCACCAAGTAGAAGCAATGGGGAGAGGAAGCAAAGGGGGCAAAACGGCTGAAAGGCAATGCAACCTACGGGAAGGCGGAGGGAGCCAGCCGAGGAGCGGGGAATCTTTTGGTTTGCACCATGGTAAAACACCAGTCGATGACTTCTCACATCAGGGAGCAGTAGCTTTTACAGGCGGTGTCGTCGTGACTAATTGCTGTTGCGCCTGCTCCCATCAATCAAAAAATTAAAAATCCTATCGCGCCTGCTCCCGTCAATCAAAAAATTAAAAAGCCTGCCGCACCCAAACACCAGAGCAACGCTGCGGTGGATATTTAAATTTACCTACCGACAAGTAGATAAAAAAAGGGGTGAAAAAACAAATGTGGCGGCGGCCTAGCTAATCGGTTCAACTAGCCCAACTAGTTAGCCATCGTGCTTCACTGATGTACTCGGCGGGAAAGGTGGTCCTCGGGATTTGACGACTCATTTACTTGCTTTGGCGCTACGACCGAGGAGGACCTAGAAAATGCGTGGTAGGGCGTCCCACGCTAGGAAGAATATATGCGTGCACCACCTGGGAGGACCCCGAAACCATGCGGTAGGGTGTGCCACGTCTCGTTACGGAGGAAAAATGTGCGTGTAAAAATATACTGTATCAGACATAGTACCTATGGTTCGACCTCGGGACCCAGCCAATCAGTCGAAAACACCCCACTAGCCACACAGCTTTATCATGCTAACATGGCACAGATGATAGGTGTGGCTAGCTCCGTCTCGACTAGCCACAACGTCTCTTCTTCTAAGAGATTCTTCTATTTTCCAAGCTTTTTTAGTTGTAATAACACCACAGCAAGTTAGCACCGCTCTTCGTGTGTGCCTGTGCAAAGGTTAGACGATGGAGAGGAGAGAGAGATCGCAGACCTGGGACCCACCAGTAAGTGAGTCAACGGTCATGCACGTGTTGATGAGGCACTCCCTCTACTCTACTCAACGTAATACTGTATAAAATCAAGTTATGGGACAAAGCCAACAACCGTTGTTGTTTCAGGCTATCGACTTACGCTTTGTAGTCCAGGTTTCCAGTTGGAATCTCGTCTTTCAGATTTGTTAGTTTTAGGTCCAAATTTGATTAATGACAAGTGGGACCCCCGTGTGTTGTTCCGATATTTCAGTGTAGGATGGTTTTTTTGAACAAACACTTTGCGCGGTTAGACAAGTAACGGCACGAGTTACACATATTTTGCAAGTTTACGAACAAAAATGACAGCGGCATAGAATATCACATCCACACTGCAGCTTAGATGCTATGGTGATACGAGTTTTTACACCGTTGGAAGTAGGATCCAATGGCTTGGGAGTAGTCTTTTTAATTATGCGCAATTTCCAAACTCTCCAAAGGTTCTTTTGCAAATAAAACATTCAGGCCTCGTGTGTGCCGCTGCATCTTGGATCCAACGGATCCCCGTTGCTCATATTAGGTGCTCCCCGTAGCTTAATTACCCGTTACGGTGATATGTGCATCTAGATCATATGATCAGTGATCAGATGGCACATGTGTAGTACTTGTACTTTCGGCGCAATTCCCAAACTCTCTCAGCCGTATATTGCAAAAACATTCGAACCTCCTACCATGGGCCGTTAGATCTCCATGAACTTGTATCACCATAGAATCTACGGTGCGGGAGCACCTCATATTCTCCCGTGCGAGAAAACATAAGGTGCTCTCGCAGCTTGGATGCTACGGTGATACGAGCTTCAAGGTCATTTGATCTGAGATCCAATGGCATCTGAGCAGTCTTTGTGCTTGTAAGTAGTGGCCGAACTCTTTGGGGGCTTTTCTGCAAAAAACCGTTCGAACCGCCGAGGAGGTGTTGGGTCACAAATCCAACGGCTCCGAAGAGCTTGTATCACGAAAGCATCTAAGGTGTGGTAGCACATGATATTCTTACATACAGGAGAATATGATGTCCTCCTTCATCTTAGATGCTACGATGATACGAGCTTCGAGGTTATTGGATATGGGATCCAAGGGCATCTGAGTAGTTTTTGTACAAATTGTGTGCAATTCTCAAACTCATCAAGGTTTCCTGTAAAAATACTAAGACATCATGTGAGCTGCTATATCTCAGATCTACAAGCTCCAAGCAACTCGTATCGGCATATAGCATCTAAGGTATGGGGCACATGATATTCTCCCGGGGAGGAGGGGTGGGGGGTGCACAACCAATTGGGGGTTGGGAGGGTGGGGACAAATATAATCTAAACAACCCTAAACAGAGCTTCACAATTTTATCTAAGGTCGAGGGGTTGACCCCCGACAATCATAGCTCCGCCTAAACACAACATTTGCATGTACTGTAGTGCTAGACTTAATATTCATGTTTCAGTTTCCTGTTCATTTTAAATATTGAATTGAGTACCATGCATGACTTACATTTTACTCCCTTCGTTCCTAAATATTAGTCTTTTTAGAGATTTCAAATGGACTGGCACATACGGATGTATATAGACATATTTTAGAGTGTAGATTCACTCATTTTGCTCCGTATGTAGTCACTTCTTGAAATCTCTAAAAGACTAATATTTAGGAACAAAAGGAGTATTTTTGAATTCGTGTCATAGATGCATGGTTTGGAAAAATAGATGCTCTATACTTATTGGATTGTTGTTGTGTTCGTCTCTCTCTCTCTCTCTGTGTGTGTGTGTGTGTGTGTGGTCATATGCTTGATACATACAAAGTTTTCTCACCTCCATATTGTTCATCTTTTAAATTTGAATTTGCATTAAAAAACTTACTAGGGATACCATGAAATGTGAAATCCACATTGAGATCACTATATCACAAACTCACTCTAATTCAACAACTCATCATAAATCAATTCCCACGTTGAGATTAGTATTTGCAAGGAAAATACGGGCATTGTACACATAGATTCATTCGGCAATTTAAAAGGTTCCTTTCGTATTCTCGAATGGTAGGACCCAACGGCATGCCATCCACACCTTGGCTCGTATTGATCATATAAAAAAACCAGGCTCGTGTCCTTCTGGTGGCGTGCGTGGTACGCACATCAGGCAACCCCAACTAGTCGAGCCTCCGCGTTTCGAGTCGAAATATCTGGCGGCCAGAATTCCAGCCCTAGGAAATTCCCCTCATGTCCCCGGTCCATAATGACTATCGATGAACAACGGAGGGATGATTTAGTAACTAGACAACGTTACCTACCATGCCGAGCATGGTTCAATTCCCTGTCGATTCTACGATTCTCCTGTCGTCTACCTCCAACCATCCTGACCTAAATGTACGCCATGCCGCATCACGATGGTCTGCCCTTAGTCTTCCAGTTTCTTGAGGAAGACACCCAGCCGGAGTCTCAAGCGCTTTGGGATGAGCTTGAACTGGCCTTGCAGGAAGACGATGCGCCTGTCCCCGCTCCCGTTCCGGCTCCTGTCACCCCGACTGTGGCAGCGCCCATCCCCGTGGCATTGAGGGGCTGGGAGCCGCAAATTTTTGCCGAGCTTGATGCCACGGGGTTCCATGAGGTCCCCGCCGATTTTCACGTGCTCGTGCACCTGCCAGTGCCTGCGCCTTCGCGTGCACTAACACGCACGCCCACGCCGGTGCCCGTGCACCTGCCAGCGCATGCGCCTGCGCGTGCACTGATGTGCGTGCTCGTGCCGGTGCCCGTGCACATGAAAGTCTCCGTCGTGCCGTTGACAGCGTATGTGTCACACCCAGGATGCGGCTATATCTCCCACGTGTCGAAGCACGACTTAGAGGCATAACCGCATTGTGGTTTTGTCGCAAGAAGGGTCATCTTCACACAATCCCATGTAATGAACAAGAATGGGATAAAGAGTTGGCTTACAATCGCCACTTCACACAATGAACATATAATAAATCATACATCATTCAGAGTACACACATATAGTCTGACTACGGACGAAGCCAAAAGAAAAGAAGATAACCCAACTGCTAGATCCCTGATCGTCCCAACTGGCTCCACTACTGATCAACGAGAAACGAAACATAGCAACGACCAAGATCTTCGTTGAGCTCCCATCTGAGCTCGGTTGCGTCATCTGCACTGGTATCATCGGCACCTGCAACTGTTGTGATAGTATCTGGTGAGTCACGAGGACTCAGCAATCTCAAAACCCGCGAGATCAAGACTATTTAAGCTTATGGGTAGGAAGTGGTAATGAGGTGGAGTAGCAGCAAGCACTAAGCATATATGGTGGCTAACATACGCAAATAAGAGCGAGAAGAGAGCAAATGGAATGGTCGTGAAGCTAGCAATGATCAAGAAGTGATCCTGAACTCCTACTTACGTCAAACATAACCCAAAACCGTGTTCACTTTTCGGACTCCACCAAAAAGAGACCATCACGGCTACACACGCGGTTGATGCGTTTTAATTTGGATCTGGTGTCAAGTTATCTACAATCGGACATTAACAATTCCCATCTGCCTGTAACCGCAGGCACGGCTTTCGAAAGTTTAAACCCTGCAGGGGTGTCCCAACTTAGCCCATGATAAGCTCTCGCGATCACCGAAGGATATACCTTCTCCCAGGAAGACCCGACCAGACTCGGAATCCCGGTTTACAAGACATTTCGACAATGGTAAAACAAGACCAGCAAAGCCTCCCACTGTGCCGACAAATCCTGATAGGAGCTGCACATATCTCGTTCTCAGGGCACACCGGATTGTCCAAACTTCCGGTAGGCCAGCCCAGAGTTGCCGCTGGTGGCCACCGGCGGCTGACAGGTTGGACCAACACTCACGACGAGCACTGGCCCGGGGGGGGGGGTAAAATAAAGATGACCCTTGAGTCTGCAGAACCCAAGGGAAAAAGGCTTAGGTGGCAAATGTTAAAACCAAGGTTGGGCCTTGTTGGAGGAGTTTTATTCAAAGCGAACTGTCAAGGGGGTCCCATAAATCACCCAACCGCGTAAGGAACGCAAAATCCGGGAACATAACACCGGTATGACGGAAACTAGGGCGGCAAGAGTGGAACAATACACCAGGCATAAGGCCGAGTCTTACACCCTTTACCAAGTATATAGATGCATTAATTAAATAAGAGATATTGTGATATCCCAACATAATCCTGTCCATCATGGAGCAATCTTCAACTTCACCTGCAACTAACAATGCTATAAGAGGGGCTGAGCAAAGCGGGTAACATAGCCAAGCAACGGTTTGCTAGGAAGGGTAAAAAGGTTAGAGGCTGACATGGCAATTTGGGAGGCATGGTAAAACAAGTGATAGGTAGCACAGCATAGCGATAGAACGAAGCAACTAGCAAGCAAAGATAGAAGTGATATCGAGGGTAATAGTCATCTTGCCTGAAATCCCGCAAGGAAGAAGAATGAGTCCATGAAGAAGACAAACGAACGTAGTCGAACGAATCCTCACAACTCCGGAACGAAACCGAAGCTAACGAGAGAAGCAAACCGGAAAGAAGCAAACAATATGGTAAACACACAAACATAATCATGGCATGATGCACAATCAATTATGATGCATGTCCGGTTTAATGAGGCATGGCATGGCAAAGTGCTCAAACAATACTACAAATTAAGTGGAGCTCAATATGCAACGAGTTGCATATTGACGGAACACCACATTCAAATATTTAGTTTAATCTCGTTTAAGCTACCAAACAATATTAAGTGTTGTTAAACATGGCAAGAGGTGAAGCATAAATAAGCTAACTATCTAGGCAAGTTTAAATGAGGCCGGAACCAACAAACAAGAATTTCGGAAAATCCCCATATGTCATTTAGCAATTTAAATGCAAACATCAATTTTAAACATTTTAAATGTTGTTATCATGATGCAGATGACATAATCAAGGTTTATGCAATTTTTATGAAAATGTTGACATCTAATATGATAGGGAGCATTTGGTCACCATGGCGGAACAAAAGGGGTGCCACGGCAATGATAACGAAAATGGTGTCACCACAACATATCGTTTCTGATAGCTCATGGAGATACCGGTGCAAAAGAAGTGGGCGTGAGCGAGTCATGCAAGATGGTGGGGTGATCCCGGATTCCGGGTTCCCACGGGACGGTGGCATGGCAAACGAGGAACATGCAAAGACAATTCGATCACGGTGCAAACACGAGCATCTCATACAACACATGCATTCATTCACGGGCGGTCGTCTCAGGGTTATACCTTCGAAGCGTGCATTCGGGACGGAACGAGTTCGATGCGGTGTAGATGGAAGTAGACATTCTCGGGACGGTCGTAGTGGAAGTAGGCGTTCACGGGACGTCGTGGAAGTAGTCATTCGCGGGGACGGTAGTGGTACACGCGATCTTGGCGACGGTAGTGGTACATCTCGTAGTGGAAGTAGTTGTTCATGTCCCGTAGATGTTCGGGGTCCACGGGGTCTTCGGGGGTTGACGATAGTGGTACACACGTCATCGGGGTACTTGTCGGATCCGAGAGGTACTTGGCGAAAAGCATGTCGACAGTAGTTGTACTTAGTCGTTGTTGGACTTGATGGATCCGAGGGCTCCGGGCGTCATGGTACTTGGCGATTCAGGTTTTCGGGTCTTGTCGGTCCAAAATGAAGGAACACCAGGGCCTCGATTGGCAGCAGCAAGGAGGCAATGGAACAGCAGGCTGAGGAAGACGCGGCGCTGGGTTGGGCCTTGGCGTGCTAAGGCTGCTGGTAGCCTGAGCGAGCGACGCAGAGGAGGGCTCGAAGGGAAGCAGGGGCAGTGGCATGGAGCTTGACGGCGGGGACTTGAAGCGATCGAGGACGCAGGGGACTCCGTGCTCCTGGTGGAGCTCCTGGTGGTCGCCACCAGCGGAGGAGGCGGCAAGGGGCGCAGTGCGGAGAGGCAGATGCGGGCGAGCGGAGACGGGGCGGCGTCGAGCGCACAGGGCGAGGAGAAGGGCGAGGAGGTCCTGGCATGGGGACGGCAGGGCGTGTGGAGGCGACGGACGCGCCATGGAGGAGAGGAAGGAGGCCGGCTGATGCGGGGCACCATGGGAGGGTGAGAGGGGTCGGGGGCTGCGTGTGGGGATCTTCTCACCTGGTGCGATGCGAGCGTGCGTGAGGGAAGGAGGAGGAGGGATCGGGCGAGGAGGAGATCGGGAACGGGGTGGTGGCGCTGGAGGAGGGATCGAGGGAGAGAAGAGGGGGATTCGATCGGGGCTGGGGCTCACAGCGGGGTGGCTGGGCCTTGGGAGGATGGATGGGCCGGCCTGCTGTGGGCTAGGACGCCCAGCTGGGCTGTACTTAAAGAAAGGAAGGGGAAAAAGGTTTTTCCTTTTCTATTTACAGAAAAGAAATAGGAGCAAAAATATTTATTTGGAGGACCAAATAAATATAAGTTGAGCTGAAAACTGGCATGGGGCTTGTTTGGCATAACTCAAAGTGCCACAACTTGAACCGGAGCCAATTGGAGAATGATCAAGGATTTAGAATAGGTGGAAACGAGAGAGATTAAAATGCAAGTTTGTTACGGTGGCTTCCAAATAAATGGAATATTTTATAATATCTCCCTAAATATCGGGAGGGTATGTTTTAAAGAGAACCCACCATGTGAGTTTCCTCAATTTAAATGGATCAAAGATCCATACAGTTTATTTAGTTGAGTTTTAAAAATTAAATGGCATGATGGCGTGATGACATGATGCAATGCAAAAATAAAAGAGGAAGCACAAAAGAAACACACTGCGAAACTCAGAATAACTGGAAGTCTTCTGGAGCGTCGGTCTCGGGGCGTTACAACACTCCACCACTACAAGAGGATCTCGTCCTGAGATCTAGCATGGCACCGGAGAGAAACGGAAGAGGAAGAGAGGAGGTAAAACTAAGTTGCTTCTTCGACAAAAGAGTGAAACCATGAACCTTGAGAGATTGAACAAACTAAAAGAGAGTATACAAGGGAGATGAACGAGATTGAAAACACTCCATTAGACAAGAGGAACAAGCAACATTAGAACTTGAATGTTGCAAAGACATGAATCAAGATTTTAATGGACAAGATAGAATTCGAAACCACTCCGGTTAAAACAAGATGAGAGAGGAAGAATTCGGGCAGCACTCTGGTTGAAAATGGAAGGGATAGAATAAGAACTTGAGAAGATGGGATGATACTTGATGAAATCAACAACACACTGCCTCCGGAACTATTGAAAGAATGGCACAAGGGGTAAGAAAGATTTCAGACAGCAATCCGGTTGAAAAGAGAGGCAAAACTTGATAAGATGAAAAGAACTTGAAGAGGTGACACAACACTTCGGTTAAATGGATAAGCACGAAAAGAACACGATCCTTAATACAAGAAGAGGAGTGAAGAGAGCAACATCACAAAGCCTCCGGAAGAAAGAATAGAAGATAGATCATTGGAATAACAAAATGGTGAAGAAAATGACAACTTCTGCCACAAATGAGCTTGGAAAGCACCCTTCCAAGAAGGTTACAACGGGGTTGTTGGAAAAAACCAACAACAAAATGAATAAGCTTGTAGTGGGCTTATGGAAAACATCTCAAAATTATGAGGTGACAACCGGCCACTAACGGAAACAATTGCTTGCTTGAGATCAACGAAGAGATGAAAACTGCTTTCGCCGAGAGGATAGGAGAAAACTTGGATCATTGATAAGCACCACAATACAACATTCCTTAGAGAAGGCTTTAGGTGAAATCTATACCAAGATAACTCCAATGAAGAGATTGATGGATTTAAAATACCTCATTCTTGACAACATGTGAATCGTGAAACATGAATGAAAATTTTCAAGAATGACATAACACCACCTCAAAAGATAAGATAGAAGGAATTGCACTTCAGAATGCAAGATGAAGAATGCTTGAACTCCTCTGAAAAGAATCTCGATGAACACTTCGAGAAGGAATTAAATCCTTGATGAGCCATCATGTAGAGCCTCCATGAAGAACTTCGGTAATAAAAGGATGGTAGAAAGAAAGGGAAGTTGAAAACACAAGGTGAAGCCTTGCGATGATTTAGAAGGAGCTTCGCGACGATATAACCGAGAGAACTTGGAACTCCAGAAAGAAAAGATGAACAACAAGAAGCCAAGAATTTATTCCTCCTGAACAAACTCTGACGGAAAGGATTAATCACTTGGATGAAACAAGAATAAGAATTATGTCATGCCTATCATTCACTGATTTAAATTGATGACAAGCAACGGATTTGTCATACTACTTATTCTCGTAGAAAGAATTAAGAGAGATATAGCGTAAACTTGAGAAGCTATTGATGGAACCACCGGTGGGATTTGGAAACAACGAATGAATTGATATGATAACGAAGGAAGTGAAATCTTGAACAAACCACCGTAAAATTGGAAAAGAGAGTAGCAAAGGCACAATTCACCGGGAAGAATTGGAAAACGAATGAAGATACTTGACAGAATTTAGATACAAGAGAACGAATAGATCAGAAGCTGAATAGAGGATACTTGAACGATGCACCGGAAGAATTCAAGAACGAGATTTGAAAGTTGAGAATGAATAATTCTGAGATGATTGGCTCCGGAGAATAAAATGGAAAGAACTCACGAAATGCTCCGGGTGGGTGAAAAGAATTCTCGCAATTGAAAACAATTATGAGGATGGCATGAAGCTAGAACCACGAATCTTGAAGAGAATGGAGCAAGATTTAAGAGAAATCCTTCTTCGGTCTTCAAATCTGAGAATGACGACGAGAACCACCAAAATTGTTGAGATACTCTGGGATGAAAATTAGAAAGGTTGAACCAACGATGAAAAGAATTTGAAAGATCTTGGAGAAGGAATATGACTGATGATAATTCATTCTTACGTCAAACTTGCAAAAGAATTTGGGAATAGCTCCAGGAAAATTAGAAGTGTCAGGTAAGATCCTGGGAAAAGACCTGTGGGTTAGGGCCCACTCAAAAGGACAACACCGTTGAACGATTGATTGAAATAGAGATTGCACCGGTAGAATTAAATGACTTGAATGAGATAATAATCTCCGACTAACTTGAACTGATCTTGAATGAAAAGATGAGCCTTCTAAGAAATATTCAACACTCAAGAACGAAGGAATATCGAGAAGTGAATGATTAAGAGGTGCACCGGCATGAGAAAACATTTGAAACGAGGAAAGGACATGATCGACAAAGCTCGAATTGAATCCATCGGAGAAGAAAATAGATGAAGAGTAATGAACTTGAAGCTCCGTTAGCATCTTCCTGATAATCACCGGATAAGAACATTGAAAGAAACGAATGAAGAGACTTCTCACAAATAAAAGGGATACATGATCAAGAAATATGAGTCCTTGAAGAAAAAGGGTGGGAGGGCGGGAAAACAAAGGCAACTTGGGGCAGATGGAATGGATATCATTGAGAAAACTTAGAATTGATCTTGCGAATGTTGAAATGTTCGGATCCACTTGAAGAGAAGCACGCCGGTTGGAAAAGAATTAACATGACAACCTCGATGATCAAGAAGGATTAGTATTCACATAGCAATATGAGAACACCATTTAGGGAAGGTATGGATTCAACATTTGACTTTGAAGCAACTTGAATACCACAACTCAAAACAAAACAAAGGATTTGGCTTGCAGAATAAGCCGGAACAAATACATATGATAGAGATTTACCCAATCCCATATCATGCATCTGTCGGAAAGATATTCTAGGAGCTACTTGAATTCCCACCTATAAAACTCCCGAAACTTTCTGGTTATGCAATCTGGTGTTGGGGATACAGGGGAAGCAATATATATCTCACCCAAAACTAACAATCCCTACATCCAGCTGTATCCATCCGTCAACACATAACCAAGAAACCTTCGTAAATCATGTACCTCAACCTTCGAAAAACATCTGTTATACGAGTTATGGCAATACTCCCGAACTCCCGCCCCAGTACTGGGTGGCGTCGAGGTTATCTCACCAACAACTGCATAAAAGAGATTTTCGATGTCGGCAAAACTCAGGTATTCCAGAACTGCAACGATAAAATTGTGAGGACAACACCTCGGAGCTCAACTCCCCGGGTCAATGCCACATAAAAGACAGGAGGCACCAAGAACAATGTTCTCGTCACAAAACCATCGGAACGATTCCAAGATGCCCGCGTGATCTAAATTTTTTTTAGTGAAATTTGAGGAGAGGAAAGTCAAAACATCTACGTCAGGAGACCTCACCAGAGCGACGAAGGGACTGAGGAGTAAAAAGAATCCTACTCTCCGATATATATAATCCAAAGACTCAAAACATTTTTTTGTTCTAGACTCAACAACGCCAGCAATCAATCAAGCATGGGGCTCCTAAGTCGGGGATGGCTCTGATTACCAACTTGTCACACCCACGATGCGGCTATATCTCCCACGTGTCGAAGCACGACTTAGAGGCATAACCGCATTGTGGTTTTGTCGCAAGAAGGGTCATCTTCACACAATCCCATGTAATGAACAAGAATGGGATAAAGAGTTGGCTTACAATCGCCACTTCACACAATGAACATATAATAAATCATACATCATTCAGAGTACACACATATAGTCCGACTACGGACGAAGCCAAAAGAAAAGAAGATAACCCAACTGCTAGATCCCCGATCGTCCCAACTGGGCTCCACTACTGATCAACGAGAAATGAAACATAGCAACGACCAAGATCTTCGTTGAGCTCCCATCTAAGCTCCATTGCGTCATCTGCACTGGTATCATCGGCACCTGCAACTGTTGTGATAGTATCTGGTGAGTCACGAGGACTCAGCAATCTCAAAACCCGCGAGATCAAGACTATTTAAGCTTATGGGTAGGAAGCGGTAATGAGGTGGAGTAGCAGCAAGCACTAAGCATATATGGTGGCTAACATACGCAAATAAGAGCGAGAAGAGAGCAAATGGAACGGTCGTGAAGCTAGCAATGATCAAGAAGTGATCCTGAACTCCTACTTACGTCAAACATAACCCAAAACCGTGTTCACTTTCCGGACTCCACCGAAAAGAGACCATCACGGCTACACACGCGGTTGATGCGTTTTAATTTGGATCTGGTGTCAAGTTATCTACAATCGGACATTAACAAATTCCCATCTGCCTATAATCGCAGGCACGACTTTCGAAAGTTTAAACCCTATAGGTGTGTCCCAACTTAGCCCATGATAAGCTCTCGCGATCAACGAAGGATATACCTTCTCCCAGGAAGACCCGATCAGACTCGGAATCCCGGTTTACAAGACATTTCGACAATGGTAAAACAAGACCAGCAAAGCCTCCCGCTGTGCCGACAAATCCCGATAGGATCTGCACATATCTCGTTCTCAGGGCACACCAGATTGTCCAAACTTATGGTAGGCTAGCCCAGAGTTGCCCCTGGTGGCCACCGGCGGCTGAGAGGTTGGACCAACACTCACGACGAGCACTGGGCCGGGGGTGGGGGTAAAATAAAGATGACCCTTGAGTCTGCAGAACCCAAGGGAAAAAGGCTTAGGTGGCAAATGTTAAAACCAAGGTTGGGCCTTGCTGGAGGAGTTTTATTCAAAGCGAACTGTCAAGGGGGTCCCATAAATCACCCAACCGCGTAAGGAACGCAAAATCCGGGAACATAACACCGGTATGACGGAAACTAGGGCGGCAAGAGTGGAACAAAACACCAGGCATAAGGCCGAGTCTTCCACCCTTTACCAAGTATATAGATGCATTAATTAAATAAGAGATATTGTGATATCCCAACATAATCCTGTCCATCATGGAGCAATCTTCAACTTCACCTGCAACTAACAATGCTATAAGAGGGGCTGAGCAAAGTGGGTAACATAGCCAAGCAACGGTTTGCTAGGAAGGGTAAAAAGGTTAGAGGCTGACATGGCAATTTGGGAGGCATGGTAAAACAAGTGATAGGTAGCGCAGCATAGCGATAGAACGAAGCAACTAGCAAGCAAAGATAGAAGTGATATCGAGGGTAATAGTCATCTTGCCTGAAATCCCGCAAGGAAGAAGAACGAGTCCATGAAGAAGACAAACGAACATAGTCGAACGAATCCTCACAACTCCGGAACGAAACCGAAGCTAACGAGAGAAGCAAACCGGAAAGAAGCAAACAACATGGTAAACACACAAACATAATCATGGCATGATGCACAATCAAGTATGATGCATGTCCGGTTTAATGAGGCATGGCATGGCAAAGTGCTCAAACAATACTACAAATTAAGTGGAGCTCAATATGCAACGAGTTGCATATTGACGGAACACCACATTCAAATATTTAGTTTAATCTCGTTTAATCTACCAAACAATATTAAGTGTTTTTAAACATGGCAAGAGGTGAAGCATAAATAAGCTAACTATCCAGGCAAGTTTAAATTAGGCCGGAACCAACAAACAATAATTCCGGAAAATCCCCATATGTCATTTAGCAATTTAAATGCAAACATCAATTTTAAACATTTTAAATGTTGTTATCATGATGCGGATGACATAATCAAGGTTTATGCAATTTTTATGAAAATGTTGACATCTAATATGATAGGGAGCATTTGGTCACCATGGTGGAACAAAAGGGGTGCCACGGCAATGATAACGAAAATGGTGTCACAACAACATATCGTTTCCGGTAGCTCACGGAGATACCGGTGCAAAAGAAGTGGGCGTGAGCGAGTCATGCAAGATGGTGGGGTGATCCCGGATTCCGGGTTCCCACGGGACGGTGGCATGGCAAACGAGGAACGTGCAAAGACAATTCGATCACGGTGCAAACACGACCATCTCATACAACACATGCATTCGTTCACGGTAGGTCGTCTCGGGGTTATACCTTCGAAGCGTGCATTCGGGACGGAACAAGTTCGATGCGGTGTAGATGGAAGTAGACGTTCTCGGGACGGTCGTAGTGGAAGTAGGCGTTCATGGTACGTCGTGGAAGTAGTCATTCGTGGCGACGGTAGTGGTACACGCGATCTTGGCGACGGTATTGGTACATCTCATAGTGGAAGTAGTTGTTCATGTCCCATAGATGTTCGGGGTCCACGGGGTCTTCGAGGGTCGACGGTAGTGGTACACACGTCATCGGGGTACTTGTCGGATCCGAGAGGTACTTGGCGAAAAGCATGTCGACGGTAGTTGTACTCAGTCGTTGTTGGACTTGATGGATCCGGGGGCTCCAGGCATCGTGGTACTTGGCGATTCAGGTTTCCGGGTCTTGTCGGTCCAAAACGAAGGAACACCAGGGCCTCGATTGGCAGCAGCAAGGAGGCGATGGAACAGCAGGCTGAGGAAGACGCGGCGCTGGGTTGGGCCTTGGCGTGCTAAGGCTGCTGGTAGCCTGAGCGAGCGACGCAGAGGAGGGCTCGAAGGGAAGCAGGGGCAGTGGCATGGAGCTTGACGGCGGGGACTTGAAGCAATCGAGGAGGCAGGGCACTCCGGGCTCCTGGTGGAGCTCCTGGTGGTCGCCACCAGTGGAGGAGGCGGCAAGGGGCGCAGGGCGGAGAGGCAGATGCGAGCGAGCGGAGACGGAGCGGCGTCAGGCGCATAGGGCGAGGAGGTCCTGGCACGGGGACGACAGGGCGTGTGGAGGCGACGGACGCGCCATATCCAGGAGTATGCCAACAACGGCGCAAGACGCCGCCGTCACCATCGGTCAGTGGACCGACGACACATAGAGCACGACAGAGGAGCCGCTTCCCACAGCAAGACGCCCCCGCCACCGCCGCGTAATCTAAATTTGCCATGAAAAACGTTCGGATTGCCATGCTTAAAATCCAAACATTTATCATTTCCGTTTACTTTAGATCATTCATCGTATAATTTAAAGTCAGAGTCAGACTGAACGAAATCTATGGTTTGATCGATTGAATGTTCTGCTAGAGCCGTATCAAATTAAATATAAAACGTCATCAAGCCACATGTATTCCTTGTCATCCAACAACCTAGACTGCTTCAATCTCGAGCGCTCAACACGTTTAGCGTGCAGTTAATTTCATGCCAAAAATAGTACTAATCACATAATAACACGCAAGTAATATCCTACTTAATATCCGCATGCACTTAATATACTTCCAAATTAACGTGCATTGCATGTAGTGCCGTAACTTGTGAACGCATCCAGATATGATCAACGGCAACATCGCCCGTGAGTTCTCCGTGTTTGCCCGTGCGTCTAAACGCAAAAGGGGAGGAGAGAGAGAGCACACATGGAACCCACCAGTAAGTGAAGGCGAATAGTACTAAAAATAATATTACATGTTATCCATTAAATAAGTTGTGGTAATATAAAAACATCATGTGAACAAAGGGGGGTACAACAAACATTCATGTTCTATGTATGTTGCCTATTGACGTGCGGCTTGAAGGCCCTGGTCGCATGTTCGATCCTTGTCCTTTATTTTTTTAATTTGTATATGGGTCAAAATTTGTTTCATGACATGTGGGCCCCTCGGTGTGTAGTTTGTAGCACTTTAATTTGTGGGTCGAAATTTGTTCCATTCCAGGTGGACTAGCGGTGTGTAGTTTTGTAGCTTATTTATAATAATTAAAGAGAACAATAGAGTTTTTTGCAATAATACCATGGTGCGACGTTGAAGGCGAGAAAGGATGTGCGAGAGAGCGATGACCAAGCCAGAGGGAAATCAACTAGGGGAGGTGCGGGGGTTGCAATGGTGTTTGGAGTAGTTGTGGGCCAAATGCTACAAAAAATATAATCTAAACCGACCGGAATAAATGCCTACACAAATTAATCCAAGGTTGGAGTGCCCCTCACAATGTAAATAGCTCCGGCTTTGCGAGGGATGGAGAGGTAGCTTCAATGTGTGAAGATACGGCGTGAGAAAGCGAGGTCAATCGAGAAACATATAGATAGAGACAAAGTGAGTGTGGTCCGACATTCATTGAACAGATATATATATATATATATATGCTCTAGGGAGATATTGTACGATTGAGCTTTTGTCAAGGGTGAGGGCTGTAAGATAAATCTTGAGAGATGATCCAATCACAGACGTGTAGATATATTTTGTGCGTGGGAGGAAGCAAGGTCAATCGAGCACATAGGGTCGTCGTGCGATCGAAAGAGTGAGACGCGTTGGAGAGAGTGACCTAGATAGACAATGTGCATGAGAGAGTATACAATGTGAATAGTTTGAATTAGGCTCAAACATGGTGATATATCATTTTTGTCTGAGAAAGAGAGAGGTCAATCGAGACATACAAAGAGAGAGAGAGAGAGGGAGAGAGAGAGAGAGATTGAGCGAGCGTGGCCCGCCATGAGTTCGAAAGAGTGGGGCGGCTACCATCAACTACATGCTCAGCTCAGCATTCAGTCCTTCCAGAAACTTCTCCTGCTTAGCTGCATCCGTAGCAACGTCATCTGGGGCATAACATGCTAGCTTACTAAAGTCATCCACATACTGGCCAACAGTATGTCCTCCTTGGCGCAAGTTGCGAAACTCACGCTTCTTCATGGCCATAGCTCCTGCCGAAACATGGGCAGTACGGAAAGCCTGCTGAAACTGATCCCATGTGACAGTGTCGATAGGATAAGTGGTTGTGAAATTATCCCACCATGATGCTGCGGGTCCATCCAGCTGATGTGCGGCAAAACACACCTTCTCCGCATCTGTGCATCCTGCAGTGGTTAACACCCTTCCCATCTTACGGAGCCAATCATCTGCAACTATTGGCTCGGTGCTACTAGAGAACACTGGCGGATTAAGCCTCAAGAAACGGCTAAGTGATCAACAGGTGGTGGTGGTGGTGGGTTGTTGTTGTTGTTGTTCCCCTGATTCTGATTCTGGACTAGCATCTGCATCAATGCATTCTGCTGCTGGATCAACTGAGTGAGCTCCGGTGGGAAAGAAAATCCATTGTCATGTCTCGGAGGCATCTGAGGGTTTAGAAAAGATGAGAGTATAGAATAGAATGAGGTCTATAAGAAAACACTACCCATATGCACATGAGACAAAAGCAAACAATTTCACCTCAATCAATTCAAACAAGGGCATACAACAGTCTAACTATCGTTACAAAAGTGCTCGGAGTATACTATATACATGGGGAAAATACTACTACTGTTATGGTGGTCGACTAGAAAAATTGATCGGTCGAAGACTCCATGATATCTGCTCCAGCTTCATCAATAAAGTCATCATCGCTATCGTCTTGTTCCGAGTCGGTGTCGTCGATGATGATGTAGTTCTCCGGACAAGTGCAATCTTCGTCTTCTCCTCCAGTCGCGAGAAATCCCATAAACACTTTTAGCTTCTTCTTCAGATCTTCATTCTTCTCCACGAGTGTTGTTATTTCCTCCTCATAACCATCGCATGTAGACTTAAGTTCTTCCTCCAGCTCCGTAATCTTGGTCATAGCCTTCTTCAGATCTATCATGCCTGCGCACATCTAGTTCTCCTGGCGATGAATGTGCTAATTTAATTCCTGGATGAAAGCTGCAATTGACCTATCCTTCCTAGTGCTGATCATCTCCCATTGCTCATCTCGGCGCCCACAAATCTGATAGATAGTATCCTTGAGATCATTGTTGTATCTCCAATGCGTCCCATGGTGATGTGGGCTGCCATGCTCTTTCCTAGACTCCAGGTTGGTGCATCAAAGGAAAACTCAAAGGGCTCAGTGACGGGCATGAACGTCCTTCCTGGAACTTGAACTTGAATCATCCAACGCTCCTCTTCTGATAAAGTGGCGATGTAGGTCCCGGTGAAGCTTGGTACTCCGATGTTCAGGTACTTAGTGACTTCCTTCAAGTGGCGTCCAAAGGGTGTATCTTCATCCGGTTGCGTGAACTTGTTCCTTGCATCCGCCAATCCTAAAAGAGTAGAAAAGATGAGGAGTCAGAAATGAGAAGAGGAGGTAGTGATCTAGGGCTTTAGCTTAGTGGCCATGTCCTACAGTCAGCGTGGGCTCTGATACCATCTTGTAGCGACTAGACCTCAAACAGTCTGATCTCTGTGCATCAGTGTCATCCCTAGATCGGTAATGCTGAAACACATAATACTCGAAGGATTTATAACAGAGTAGCAATCACACACTTATTACATCGAATGTCTCAAAAGAGATCTTATTACATTAAATATGGCTTAAGGCTATCTAATAACGATAACAGCGGAAGGCTTGGAAGATAAGCGAGTTCATCAACTCCAACGGCATCACTGAGTATAAGACCACGACCTAAGGCACCTTACTCGTCGTCTGAGAAGTCTGCAACATGAACATTGCAGCCCGAAAACGGGCCAACACATGCAATATGCTGGCAATGTAACACATAGAGAGTAATGAACAGAAATGTGCTATCACTACATGAATATATGGCTGGTGGAAAGCTCTATGGTTACAGTTTTGCATAAAGCCAATTTTTCCCTACTGCACGGGAATAACTTTTATTTAACTATCATGGTGGCTGTTAAACATTGAGAAGGTTCCTCCAACTCAATCCCAATTAAGTAACATCATTAACCCAACAAGATTAAATTAAAGGTAACATGATGAGATTCACATGACAATCCAGGTACTAGATACTCAAAACGTCCATAACCGGGGACACGACTAACCATGATTAGTTTATACACTCTGTAGAGGTTTGCGCACTTTTCCCCGCAAGACTCGATCTCCTCCGCTTGATTTATCACACTACAAGGTGTTTGAGAAACCGATGACCGAGACACAGTCTTTCAGAAGCATTAACTCTTTACTCTGCATAGACAGTACCAACCTACATCCCCTACATCTGCTAGTCTGCCACTGAAAGAGGTCACACAACATATTTAACTATGCTAGAGCCCATAGTAGCTTGCGACTGCACACGGAAGTTTCTAGCATGAATAATCTCATGATCCCTTTGAGCCTGAGTGGCGGTCCATTGGAAAATCACACGGTACCCCGGGATTTCCAAAAATACAGGAAACACTGGGTTCCCCAGGTGCCTCAATCCACCCAGCTGTTAATTTAAGTTGCCACCTTAAGTAAACCATTAATTAACAATCTCACATCTGTCATGGATACACTCACCCAATCCACGTCTACTAGAATAGCATGGTAATATAAGCAAACGTAGAAGTAACTCCCAAAGGTTTGATAATAGAACAGGTAATGGGTACTACCTCATCTACTTCCCAATACCGACATATTAATCAGATCCTAATCATGCAATTGTTTGAGGATTGATCTAATGCAATAAAACTGGGTAGAAAAAGGTATGATCAAAGTGTTACTTGCCTTGCAGATGATCCGTGAAACCTAGAGACTCGTAGTAGCAAGCGGCACACTCCAGGTACTCTATCGCAAACAAACAAGCATACAATAAGCACTCATCTAATGCACAGGTAAAACTCAAATAAAAGATCTAACCAGAAAATTCAACTTAAGAACTCTGGTTTGCAAAAAGAATCAAATCAAACGAAGCAACGAAAGTCAAACGGCGAAAGAAACAAGCTTCGTTAACTAATCTGGTCCTAAGGCAAATTTTACAGTATTAAAAACTTATTTGAGTTTGTTAAAGAGAAAGAGGGTTTCGAGATGAAACTCCACGCGCTTGAATCGCCTGATTCCGATAAACGAGCGAAAAGTTATACTAAAACGAAAATCGGATCAGAAATCCGATCTGGAATAATCGCGGAAAATCCGAGAAAAAGAAAAACGGACGAACAGGCTAACGAACGAACGTTCGCTGTCTGTGGCTAAACGACGAAAACCGTTTGCTGAAACGAACGTACGGACGAACGTCCGCTAAATAAACTAAACCGGAGAAAAAAAACCGATCTAAAAATAAAATAAAACGCATCTCGGTTTTCGAAAAAAACAGAACAACAATTTTTTTTCCAAAACCGGCGGCTACCTCGGTACACGTGTCGGCGGCGGCGGCGGGCTACTCCGGCGAGGCAGCGGCGGTCAGCAGCGGGGTCGGCGGCGGGGTCCGGCCGCGGCGGCGGGGTCTGCCGGCGGCGGCTCGGGTTA